>NW_024868184.1:0-151022 GCF_013358625.1 Macadamia integrifolia
CTCCTCTTTCTTCTGGTGTTTCACTATCTATTCTTAGGCTCCTACCATTAGGATTTTCATTTACAGATTTCTGATAGTTTAAATATCATCATTGCGGTCATTAAAGAATCGTTCTATTTTTACTTTCTCACACTTTTTCTCTTTGTGGTGGGTTACTCGCATTCAATGTGACGTTCTGCAATGTGTGAACTTCATTTTTAATACTTAGGCAGATAGTGTATAGCAGGATTTTTCTTTCAAGCCTATTTAATGCATTTATCACCATTTTGATTGGAAAGTGCTGTTTGTTAAGTTTGTTTATTTCGTAGAACCATATCAAATAAGATTTGCCATTGTATCCATTATAGTAATAGGAAATTTGGTCGGTTGCCTGTGCATAAGGACATGGGATCAGTTTCCAGTCATTGTCAATACATGTGTATTACTTTTATTTAATTATATTACATATCAATTTCTGAAATTCCGTAGTTGCATATAAATCAAGAGCAGTAATTTAAGCAGCATTGTTCTAGAAATTTTTTTTGTTATACTTAAATCATGTTTATAAAATAATTACATTTCTTACAGATTGTTCACGGGGAGGGACTGGAGAATCAGCTTTTGATAGCCATGAGGCAAAGGGTTCTGGAACATGTTAGTAAGGTAGAATCTTTTGTTCTGAAACTAGTTCCCAGTATTGAGCTGGAAAGGCCCTCACGATTAGCCCAAGTAGCCATTGGCATTGTTTGTTTGTGTTCCAAGGGAAAGGGATCTGTTGAAGATTGTCCTATATGTTGCGAGGAAAAACCATCATCAATGATGGTAACCATGAAATGCACCCACAAATTTTGTTCCCATTGTATGAGAATCTATGTCGATGGAAAATTACAGACCTCTCATGTACCCATAAGGTGTCCTCAGTCAGGATGCAAGTACTACATCTCTGCTTGTGAGTACAAATCCTTTCTTCCCGTCACCTGCTATGCGTCTTTGGAGAGAGCACTTGTGGAAGCTGATATTCTCAACCCAGACAAAATCTATTGCCCCTTTCCTAATTGTTCAGTGCTGTTTAATCCTCGTGAATGTTTATCAACTAGGGCAAGCTCCTCAAGTCAGTTGGATGCCAGCTGTGTGGAGTGCCCCGAGTGTCAGAGGTTTGTTTGTGTGGATTGTGGAGTACCATGGCATTCTTCCATGAGTTGTGAGGAGTATCAAAACTTGCCCATGGAGGAGAGGGATGCTGGGGACATCACTTTGCATAGACTGGCACAAAATAAGAAGTGGAGGCGTTGCCAGCAGTGCCGGAGGATGATTGAGCTCACACAAGGGTGTTACCACATGACCTGCTGGTAAGTTCAACTGCATTTTAAATGGATATATATATTTATATATAATATTTTTTGTAAAAATGGATATGTTACTCATTTGACAATTTTCTGAAAGAACATATTAATTGGGCTACATCTTTCGTGAGTAACAAGTAAGATGGACTTATGCACATCATTAAATCGAAATTCTTTAATAGTACTGAGACATTTTTTTTTCTTATAGAATGTGAAAGGAATTTTTTTACTAAGAAAATTCCATAGTTGTTGGAGTCCATTGTATTCTTTGTTTCTGTGGGAAGTGTGTATAATTTTTTAGTCCAACCCTGTTATGTCAATAAATAATACTCCCTTTGTCCCTCAAGAACAATCCCCCTCCTCATTTTTAGCTTCCCTTCTTCATCCATCTCACAAATTTAATGAGATTTTAGAAGGTTACATTTTTACCCCCATGCCTTAACCACTACATTCATTTATTACACAAGCTGAGGAGTTGGTATTATCGTATTAGTAATGGAAGGGGCAATATTGAAAAATGAGGGGGTTTGTAATGCTTTAAAAACTCCTCAAACTTTGTACTTATTCTTGGGGTGGTGGGTGATCATTGTGGAACAGAGGAGTGGATTGAGGTCTGTATATGCTGATCAGATGTCCTTATTCAATTGAATGTGGAGAACATGAAATCTTCACCTTCAATGCCAAGTTCCGTGGACGTTGGAGGTGTTAACAAATTAACTAGACAGGAGGCATTTTAGGGCATAGACTCTGTCTTATGCGTGAGTTGACTACTATCAGCAAGTCAGTTGCCTAGGCGCAAGTGTGCAACTAGTTAATAACTTGAGTCCTGTTTCTTGAGGGTGACCAGTTAACTACTTCAGTGGGTTCTCACGTAGGGCTTTGATTTAGTACTTTTGTTGATACTTTAGGGTTCTTTTATTTCCTTTTTAGAAACAAAAAATTGGAATCAGCTGCCAAAATGTTGCTGTTATTTTTCACTTTTTATACAGGCATTCACTGCTTCACCAAGCTAATATTGTTGTTGTTTTTCACTTTTTATATACCATTCACTTCTTCAGAAAACTAATATTGTTCTTTTATTTTTCGTTTTGGTGGTATTTAGTAGTGTCTTGTATCTTTTGTTTATTGCATATTTGTGGTCATTATTGCTGTCAGTGTGATACAACAACAAACTAAGCCTTATTTCAACTCAATGAGGTCAGCTACACATGGATCTGAACGACAAAATTAAGGAAAACTGAATTCTAGACAGGGGAAAAGAGGGGGGGGAGGAAGAGATGAGAAGTGAATAATGGAACATGAATGCAAGAAAGATGAAGAATACAAGAATGCAAGATGAGGGGTGAGAGGTGAAAGATGAAAGTAAGAGGAGCAAAGCAAAGCCCAAGAAGTCAGGAGAATCTCAGCTAAATGGGGTTGCCTCTTGCCTACATGGACCTTTAATATTAAGAAACATAATATATATTTTTTTTATGGCTAGTCATCATGTAGTCATGGACGAGTCAATGCTTTGCCTCCTGAAGAGGCCCAAAAACCTACTTATCAGACTCACCACATTGACAAGTTTGGGAGGCATTTGAGAGAGGCTGAGGTTTCTGTTTTAAGATGTACAATTTATAGTTTGCACTGATTGGTGGGACTGATATCAACAATTTAATGAGGTTAATTGATATTTGACTCAAGCATCAGGTTCCTCTAGGTGCAAGAGGGTTTGATAATGTTAATGCTTGTGAGCATGTGGAGGTGGGATTACAGAATTTAAAAAGATACTGTTATTCAATGATTATACCAATTAATTCACTAAAAATAGTGCACATACATGTTTTGTTGGACTTGTAGGGAAACCAAGAGGGAGGTGAACTGGGTAATGCAGAATTCTAAACCTTTCTGCAAATTTTAAATTCTACCCAAAGCTATCCCAACTGATGAATGCAAAGGTAAATAAATAACAAGAGGGAGATTAGTCTGACACTTGGATTTTCCACCATCATGATCACTTTCCAAATGACAGTGATCAAGCCTTCCCACAATTGCTCTACCTTTGTAGCAATTAAACCTTGACACGTTATTTTCTGGGCTCAACCAACCCTATTGTTTCTCTGGGCTTTCACTCAAAACCCAGTTGCTTTCCATATGGTAGCAATCAAACAGTCCCAATCACAGAAGTGATTAGCCCTTAGATATACACAATCTCCTATAATAACTTTTCCAATGAAGGGAAATAACTATGGCTGAATTTACAAGTGAAAGCGCAAGACCTCTACAATGTAGCTATGCAAGCTGAAACCACAAGAAAGATTCTCAATTAGCCGACTCCATTAAGTTGGGATAAGGCTGAGTTTGTTGTTGTTAGAGAAAGAAGAGAGGCCCCAACGGCTCAGCTTTTGGCAGAGCCGGTCGAATGCCCATGTCCGGTTCGACCCCCTTGGAAATAGCCATTATAAAATGAACATTTTATAGCCGTTTGGTCCTGCTGAACTGTCGCTGGTTGTGAGGGACATTGACCCGGGGTCTGTGAACAGTCCATCTGCCCCTAAATCTGCCGGAACCCTTGGTCAGTAAAAGGCCATTATTCGCTCTCCTGAGCTCAGGTTTTCCTGATTCTTGAATCATATGAAAGATCTGGAGAGCTACGATTTGCATGTTTTGAGATTTGGCTAATTTCAACTGCACGATCTCTTAAATTTCCCTTGAAGTTACTGGTTGTTCAGGAACAGAGTACTGACAGCATTGGCTTGGGTAGCACCGTCTGGCTTCGGACTGGTTGACCAGGACATTGTCTGGGTTGAATTTTTGGGCTTGAACAGCCTGACACTTAGGCACTTGACCTTCCATAGGTATTTGGTCAATTTGCCTATTCTAATATACCAATATAAGTCAAAATTGTTCCCCTATGCTCATAAGGAAAGTCACCCAACTAATGTTAAGCCATTATGTCATGTTTGGGGACTTAATAAGCTAAGTCATATGGGGCTGAGAGATATGAGAACCACTTTACAACTTAGGAAATAAAATGCATTACAAGTTGAAAGTTGAAACTAATTCCCAAGTCTTCAATGGTGATGATGAATATCCTTGGAATGTCCTAGCCACTTAAGATTTAAGGCACTGTCCACTTGGTCTTAATGAAGTGAAGCTTGATGTTCAAGTAGGCTTCTCAACTTCCTGCCGGCTTTGTCATCTAAGCTTGATTTGATCTTCCAACTTGTGAAGCGTGCTTGATGTTAAGTTTGTCTTGAATTCTTGACTTGTTTTGAAGATTGACCTGCTTCGACATATTTTGGTGGCGACCCGAATGGGAAGTTCTCTGAGATCGAGACCCGATGGGTCGACCCGCGACTTGGAGTATATAATGTACTGTTGTCTTGTCGAGAAAGTTATTGTATTTTAGGGGTTTTTTGAGTTAGGATTTCAGGGCGAGTTTTTCTCACTGCTGCTTGGGTGTAATCTCTTTTCTGCATAGTGAAACATTTTCTTCGCCCGAGGATGTAGCACATCACACCGGTGTGTGAACCTCGTTTAATCTCTGTGTTGTGCGGATCTATTATCTTTTTATTTTCGTATTTTTTTGGTGTTTGATCTAACACTTGACAATTTCATCCACTTGCTTGGGCTTGCCTTCATGCGATATTTTGACGCTTGAGACCAATTGACCTTTCATATGTAGGCTGTTTTTTGTCAACAAACACGGGTTAATAATCACCAAAAACATAGTCAATATAATGTCTTAACATCTCTTGCATCTAGTTGAAGAGAAACATTTCCTAAGATTGATGATTGGTATCAAATATCGCAAAGTGCTTACTTTAGATATTTTGAGTCAACAATAAACAAGGATGGTGATGTTTCTTAGAGAATTAAAGTAGGATGGATGAAGTGGTGAGGTGCATTCGTAGTGTTGTGTGACCAACATATTCCTGTAACAAGGATTAAAGTATCGGTATCGGTCGTCGTATCGGTCGATCAAAATTAAGATACGTATTGAAGAGTATCATATCGTATCGGAGATACACTAAGATACGCTAAAGATACACACATAAATGGATAGGAAACATTTTTTTAAACACTTTTGCATAAAGAATTTGTTAAAAAAAGCTATTGATAACACGTATTATGCATAAACACTAAATTGAGGGTATCGTACTAAGAATTCAAGGTTTGTAGTTGTCCTATAAATATAAAATCCTTGTTCCCAACCTTAATTTCCACATTAGTTAGAGAGAAATATGGCTGACAGCAACTTTGGAACAAAAACCCTTCAAAAAATCGTGTGTTTTCTGAAAAATTATCCATTTTGGCCATTATATGACCGATACTCACCGATACGTATCGATACTCACCGATACGTACCGATATATATATCGATACTCACCGATACGTATCGATACTCACCGATACGTATCGATACTCACCGATACGTACTAATATATATCGATACTCACCGATACGTGCCAATATATACCGATACGTACCGATCGATACGTATCGATACTCACCGATACGTACCAATACATACCGAAACGTATATTTTACCTCAATTTTATAATTTTCATAGTCGTATCGAGGCATATCGTATCGTATCGATGTGTATTGGTGGTGTATTGATACATATCGGTATATATTGTAAGATATATATCGATACGAAAGGATTTTAAAAATTTCATGTATCGTATCGATGTGTATCGTATCGGTCGGCTAAATTTAAGATACGTATCGGAGGGTATCGTATCGGTATCGGAGATACTTAAAACCATGCCTGTAAAGCTTAAAGGAAATTTCTACAGGATAGTCGTAAGACCGACTGTGATGTATGAGGCAGAATGTTGGGTAGTTAAGAAGCATACTATAGATAAACTGAGTGTAGCAGAGATGAGGATGTTGAGATAGATGTGCGGAAAAACTAGGAGGGATAAAGTAAGGAAAGACTGTATTAGAGCTAACTTGGAAGTGGCCCAAGTCAGGGCAAGCTTCAATAGATTCTCTTGAGGTGGTATGACCATGTTCAATGGAGGCCTGTGGATGCACCAATGAGGAGTAGTGAGGAAAGACATGTAGAGTTTAGGGCTTGACTCTAGTATGACCTCAGATAGAGCTGTTTGGAGGGTTAGGATTCATGTAGTCGACCCTATTTTTGTGGGATGTTTTTGAGGGGCTGCTGTGTTTCCTTTCTTCTTATTTATTTTTTTTCCTTCCCTCTCATGGATCCATGTAACCAACCCCATTTAGTTGGGAACAGGATGAGTTGTTGATGATGGATGGAACCAGATATCTGATTAAAAAAAGGGGCATACCCAGTGCATGAGGCTTTTGCCATTATGGGGTCTAGGGAGGGTCATAATGTATGCAGCCTTTCCCCCTATTCTTGGAGCCTGACTCGAAAGAATGACCACTTGGTCACAATGGAGCAACTTACCATTGCCCCAAGGTCCACCCTCAACCAGACATCTAATTAATTCCTTACAATCTAGATAATAGGAAATTTTTTCCAACTGAATGTTAATATGGAATGGTCATGCAGGCTATGGCTGGCAATCCACCAGTTGTATATCAATACTTGAGTGGGGTAGCACACGAGAAATCTTTGTGTTCAAGCATCTCCAGCTACTGCCCCTTTTTTTTCTTTTTGGTTGGTTTTGGCGAGATGTTTTGTGGTACAGATTTTTTTAGCTTAACTCACTCTTCTGTTCTCCCGGTTTGAAATGAAACATGATATACACCCTGCCATGTTGCATGTCTTTTTTTTTAACTTGAAAACTTGAGAGGTGTTTCTGAATTTTGTTGATGTGTATCATGAAGGATCGTTGATGCTGTGTTTTGATGTTAGAGGGGTTGCTGTCTCTCGTTCTGTACAGTTGATCTGTCTTTGTTAATATAAGTGTAGCATTTTATAAAAAAATAAATAAAGTAATAAATAGCTTGATACTTTTCCAGATGGCAGGTGCACGAGACTTTACCAGCACTGCATGGTATTATTTAATAATGTCTCAGTATTTAGATTTGATTAGCTAGTAATGGCGTTTTTAGGTCATGAAAATATAGAAGGATCCTTGTGGGCGAATTTTTTTTTTTTTTTTCTAATAACTGTTATCCAGGCCTTCGGCCTGACTAGTCTTGCGGGCCCATAATGACCCCACGACCCCACAACCGCATAAACCGGGTCATACTGGGGTTGAATGAGAACCATTCAATTTTCATTGAAAACAGTGAAGAGCACTAAACAACCCCCGTGTGAGTGGCCCCAAGGAGGTAAGAGGAGTCTAACTCAGAACCACGCGCAGCCTGAGGCGAAGGTCCCTTGCCAACTCCGGGTCATACTGGGGTTGAATGAGAACCATTCAACTTTCACTGAAAGCAGTGAAGAGCATTGAACACCTCGGTGAGTGGCCCCAAGTAGGTAAGAGGAGTCGAACTCATAACCACCCGCAATCTTAGGCGAAGGCCCCTTGCCAACTCAGCTACCACCAGCACTGCATGATGTTTATACAACAAAGGTAGTTCAAGTTGTTTGGTGGGTTTCCCATTGTAGTTTTATGGTTTTCTTCTCAGATGAGATACGTCCTTTAGAAAGATGAAATTCTTGGCAAGTATGTTACATATGCTACAGCAAAGGTACAGTGTAGCTTATCTAACTGGGTTGTACACATTCTAGAGCTGTCACACATTGGCTTTAGTTCTCCAGATGAAAGGGGATCTTTTATGCATCCCCCCCTCCTCGCCTTCCACCTTTTTGTCTTAGATTCCTCCATGTTTTTTTATATATAGAGAGCATCTTAATGTCTCAGGAAAGGTCTTAAACTGAAGCCCTCTTGTCATTTTATTTTTGCAGGTGTGAACATGAGTTCTGCTATTCCTGTGGTGCTGAATATAGAGATGGCCGACAGACATGCCAATGTGCCTTTTGGGACGAAGAGGTTTTTGAGAACTCAGTTACTCACTCTAGCATAGACTCTGAACAATGGAGATGGGAATGGGATACCTTTGATTCAATACCAACAGTTATGGATGCATACTCAGAACAAGAGAGATCACAATTAGCACTCATACAGCGTTTCCTTGCTGGGGGGTTCAGCCTAAGCGACCATCCCCCTTGTCAGTCTCCACCCAGGTGTTCAGATTCCTATGTTGACACCATAAAAGATCTCCATCAGCTTCCCTGGCTTGAGAGGTTTGTCTCTGTGATTAGTGATAATTACTATGAAGATTATAACCAATGAAGTGGAAATTGTGGTGAGCTCTACCTTGGTAATAAATTGCTTGATTTCCCTGTATGGTTTTGAAAGGAAAGTCTCTCTGAAGCCATTTTGTGGTGTGGTTTACCCATCACCATCTTTTGGCCGGCTACCTCAGTTGACATGGAGGCCTGGGAAACAAGCGCTATTCTCACTTTCTTAACATGGAATTGGTGGATTTCATGTGTGATTACTGCTTTCTTCTTGAAAGAAAATTTCCATTCACAGAGTGAATTTGGAAGAAAATCCAATCACAATTTATGTATCTTCTTCTGCATTTGAATACAGTGGTCTCAAAGGAAACATGAAAAATGGTCAAAGAATGGGTAATAACAAGTGCATTTAGCCTATAAGGTTCATTCTGTTATGGTTGCTAGTATCATGAATTCATGATTCAAAGTACAATCCATGGAATGCATCCTTTTTGTTTTGTCAATTATTGGTTTGAAAAACATGGGAAAAGGTTTCTGTTGCATCGCTGCCAGATTGATTTCCAGCTCATTGGCTATTTCTGAGGGTGGAGGGATGATCTGGTCATCCTGATTGTCTTGTGATAGGAATTTTTGAATAGATAATAATCTGCTTAGTTTGGGGTCATATTGAGATGGATGATCTTAGTTTACAGATTCAGAGTAGTACTGGGATGGGTGATGATTTCTTTTGTTATACTTGTACCCCTTTATTTTTTCCTAAGAAAAAAAATGTTAAAAGGTTAAATGAACTACAATGTGGTAATCATATAGACAATATCATGGAATGGCTTGGGCAGCACCATTGGTGCCAAAAACTGACCCTGCATAACATTGTCAAGTGCTTTGTTTAAGACATGCAAAAGCTGATGCTTCTTTGAAGATGAAGTATCCAAAAAACGACAATCGTGGGAGATGTTTGGTTTTTTGTTGGATCTTAATCTGTAACATTTCTCAAGCAAGAGACGATGTTTGTTCTTTACTAGAATTCTTCTCTGCCTCCATTATATTTCATTTATATTGAAGAAATTGGAGATTTTATTGACACAATTCACAGGACTATCATAATGACATAATCATTTTGAATTTTTTTTTTTTTTTGACATCAAAACGTAGCCTTAGATTATCAGATCTTCTCAAGATTTGCCCCAAAATCTCTTTCTATAATGCACATGCGCATGTCATTGTTTCTTCCACCATTTGCTGCCTTAGTCAATCGTGCTACCCTTTTTACCAAAAGAAAAAAAAAAAAAAAAATGGTTCTTCCTCTTCATTTCATAGAAGCATGGTGGTACCCATGGTTTTAAGTATCTCCGATACCGATACGATACCTTCCGATACGTATCTTAAATTTAATCGATCGATACGATACACATCGATACGATACATGAAATTTTTAAAATCCTTTCGTATCGATATATATCCTACAATACATACCGATATGCATCAATACACCACCAATACACATCGATACGATACGATATGCCTAGATACGATTATGAAAATTATAAAATTGAGGTAAAATATACGTTTCGGTATGTATTGGTACGTATTGGTGAATATCGGTATGTATCGATCGGTACGTATCGGTATATATTGGCACGTATCGGTGAGTATCGATATATATATTGGTACGTATCGGTGAGTATCGATACATATCGGTGAGTATCGGTCATATAATGGCCAAGATGGGTAATTTTTCAGAAAACACACGATTTTTTGAAGGGTTTTTGTTCCAAAGTTGCTGTCAGCCATATTTCTCTCTAACTAAAGTGGAAATCAAGGTTGGGAACAAGGATTTTACATTTATGGGACAACTACAAACTTTGAATTCTTAGTACGATACCCTCAATTTAGTGTTTATGCATAATACATGTTATCAATAGTTTTTTTTTAACAAATTCTTTATGTAAAAGTGTTTAAAAAAATGTTTCCTATCCATTTATGTGTGTATTTTTAGCGTATCTTAGTGTATCTCCGATACGATACGATACTCTCCGATACGTACCTTAATTTTGGCCGACCGATACCGATACTTTAATCCTTGGTGGTACCTTTATAAATTTAAGTAGGACCAAAAGCATATTTGGAACGCCGACTTTGGATCAGTTAATAGACTGGAGGACTAGTTGGTTATAACCCATCAGGTGATCTTAGGTTGCCGGTTGTGGGTGGGCTTGTGTCGTAACAATTAAGTTGTATTATTACGATATGTTGGTCATAGGTTTAAAACTTGGAAACAGTTCCTCCTACGAAGTACGCAAGATTGCGTATACATTGTTCCTCTCAGATTTCACCGTAGCAAGAGCCTTATGCATTCTCCCTAAAATCAGAAATTTTCTGTGGAAGTCATGCTCCTTTGGGCTTGCTATTGAGGAAGGGCTACTTCGCAGAGGCATACCCATTGACCCCCAATGCTATAGATGTGGCACCTGCCCTAAAACGATAGATCACATAATGTTTGAATGCCCATTTTCTAGGGCAGTATGGTTTTGTAGCCCGCTCTCAATCAGGTTCAGCAGCGTTGAGAATTCAAATATTATTAGGTGGATATCCTCATGGATTCAGATTCAAACAAAGGATAAAATCAACGAGCCGTGACGGCCGTTAGCCATCACTCTATGCTCTTTCATTTGTTGGCAAATATGGAAGGCAAGGAATGACTCACAAATTAATGACTCCGACCTCTATCCTCTTGAGGTTAGCTCCTCTGCTGTCCAGGCATTTGAGGAATTTTGGGAGGCAACTACCCAAACATCTTGCCACATCACCTCTCCTACAATTGCCCCTCTTTCGATGGGTCACTAGCTTCCTCCACCAACGCACTGCATCAAGCTCAATTGTGATGCCTCTAGCTAGCTCAGCCAATAGCGACAATTTTGGAATTGATTTTCTCTTCAAAGACTCTGAGGGCAGGTGCTCAGTAGCCATCTCTAAATCCATCCAATTTGCTACTATTCTTCAAGAGGAAGCTTTGAATGTAATGACAAGGCTGTTGCATGCTTTAGGGGAGGGCTTTGATAACATTTTAGTTGAGTCTGATTATAAGGATCTCATATCCCTCCTCTGTTCAAACGAGCCAACCCCACCATTGAATTCCCTTTAGTTGGTTAAGACATCTAGCAGCTTGCAAGCTATTTCGAAAGTTTCCACTTCTCCTATATCGAAGGACCATCAACCGCATTGCTGATACCTTGGCCCAGAAGGCCTTGTCACTCACTTGTGTGATATCATGGCCACCCTCCACTCCATGGTTATCCACTCTTTGTATTGGTGACTCCATGAGTCCTACACGTTCTCATTAATAAATTTTTTTTTTATCAAAAAAAAAACCTTGTGCATTGGGTATGACCTTTTATTCCAACAATGCCCAACTCAAAATCAAAATTGCATGGTCTCACCTGAAACTCTGTTGCTTGTCCCTTAGGAGTTGTCATAAATATCTCTATTTGGATAGGATCATCTTTTCCGGCACTCTCCTTTGCTCAAAACCGCACACAGAGTCGGAGGAAACCTACTCATTTTGGAATTTCAACAATAAAAAAAATATATTTTTTTATTATAATATTTTATTGGGGGAGGGTTCCATGCTGCCAGTGGGGGGAATCTTCAATTTCAAATGGCTCGGGATCGGTATCATTCATGTCATGTGGGTCTCATATGGTCACCACAGGACTGAGTAATCAATTTAAAAAAATAAAAAAAAATACTGGTTTCAAAGTTTGAAAAGTTTACTTGAAAACCCAACCTAACGGATGTAGGGAGAGCTGAATCTTTTCACACCGAATTATGTTTGGGTGTAGGGTATGTTAGACATGCATCGTTCAAGAGTGCCAAACAGACAATGTTCATTCTCCTATAACTATATTTGTCAAGGATGAATATATGGAAATGGGTGTCTCTCTCATCCAATCTAGCTCTTTTCCAATCATTAAGTGAGATATACCACGTGGATAGATGATATGTCTAATCCAACTATTAGATAGAGAATACTTAGTCTAGATTAACCATGTGTCAAACTTTAGAGTCATTCCATTTTTTTGGGGTGAAATCAGGGTCATTCAATCAATTACTCCTTTTTATACTAGCACAAATCTCATGTATGTCCATGCAATGTACCAATATAAAGATTTTACAATGCAATCTCTTGGCTCTAAGTGGGAATAAGAGGTTTGTATTAGGCAGAAAGGAAAAACGAATCTTGAAATGCAACGTCGCCCATATGCCCAAAAAACAAATGAGGCAGAAAAACTGTCCTGTCCCTCATGTTCTTGTTGATGCTTCCATGCATGCTTCTAAGTGGCTCTTACACCATGCTGCCTATAATGGAACCCAACCCAACCCACCCCACCCCTACCCTTTACATTTTTTCTTTTATAAGCACCCCACACACAAATGTGAAAATGAACAATTCATATCATATTTTTGCCGTGAACATGACAAATAAAAAACAAAGGGCGGGAAAAGAGAGAAGGGGCACATTGAAGAGGAGCTCTGCGCAGCGACAACAAAGGTAGAAAATAAGAAACGCAGACAAGCCGGCTTTGCCCGGTAATTCTAGTTCCGGCAAATGGCAGGTGGTGGTGGCGGTTCGATTATGGTACTGAACGTGGCGGAGAAGCCATCAGTGGCGAAAGCCGTATCAGGGATCCTATCAAGGAATCAGGGCCTGCGTGTGCGAGAAGGCCGGTCTCGTTACAACAAGATCTTCGAGTTCGATTACACTATCCGTGGGCAACGATGTCGCATGCTGTTCACTTCCGTGACCGGCCACCTCATGGAACTCGAATTCGAAGATCGCTATCGCAAGTGGCATTCCTGCGACCCCGCCGACCTCTACCACGCCCCTGTCCGCAAGTTCGTCCCTCAGGTCAGTTGTCACTACTCATTTGATTGAGTTCGCTGCAATTGCAGACTTTTATAAAGAAAAATGGTGGAAACAGGTTTTTGATTTGGGTGGGTGGAATATTTATCTCGGGTATGTGTAATGCTTGGGATAGTCTTTAGAAGATGATGAAAAATGGGAATTTTTTGGTTAGACTTACATTTTACCTTAATTTTGCCGGTTTTGGTTTGAAGGTTGAATGAACAATTTCATGTTGGATATTTAGTCCAGGTGGGATATTAATAGGTTAAGCTCTAGTGCTTCTGCTTCCCAGCCCTCTCTACCCTCTTTTTTTTTTTTGTATAGGAGTATAGAAGGATGTAGAAATGTGGGATTTGTATAGGTTTCATTAGTAGCAATACACTGGTTGAAGACTCAAGTTTTAAACTGCCTTCAAGGATTTTCATATTTGAACACGATTTTGCTATTTTGTTTCGTTTCTGTTATGATATTTTAATAGCAGATGCTCACTAGTTCTTGTTACATGGAAGCAATGCATAATTACATATCCATGTGTTTCAAAAATGAAACGGTCAATTGTTAATACCAGGTTCTGTAATATTACTGCCTACATGTTTCTGTTCGTTGTGGTTGTTTACTTGTGAAGATTATCTATGGAACTTGGAAGATGGTTTGCTTAAGCAGCATGTTGTTCTCTTGCTTGTGTCTTTTCTAAGGAATTTCCTTCTGTGGAGTCTAATTGTTGAATCCCTGGAAAATACAGGACAAGTTGGATATCAAGAAAACATTGGAGGAGGAAGCTAGAAAGTGCCAGTGGCTTGTCTTGTGGCTTGATTGTGATAGAGAAGGTGAAAATATATCGTTTGAAGTGGTAGAGACATGCACTGCTGTGAATCGCTCTCTTAATGTGTGGAGGGCTAGATTCTCTGCTTTGATAGACAGGTCTTAATTTGTTAACCTTGCTATGCTCTCTTGATTTCATAGTCATCTCTATCGCCATGATATCCATTTTGATCATGTTTGATTTTTGGAATGCCAGGGAGATCCATGAATCTGTTCAAACTCTTGTCCGACCCAATCAGTTGTTTTCAGATGCAGTGGATGTTAGGCAGGTGATCTTTATTTGACATGGGTTAATGGTAAACAATGTATCAGTAATTAAAAAATGTCTGCACTTGCTATTTTTTTCTGTTTATGATTTATGAGACGTCGAATCCTCACTATGATTTTTTGCTCCTGCATGTAAAGTTAGTTTTTTAATATTCTGCAGGAAATTGACCTCCGGATCGGTGCCTCTTTCACAAGGTTTCAGACCATGCTGTTGAAAGATGCATTTACCATTGACGTTGCAACAGATGAAAGGAGTCTTGTTCTAAGTTATGGCCCATGTCAGGTTTGTCGCATGGAAAAGCATTGATTTGTCTTGTGGTTAGATATCAGAATTTATACTTGCTCCATTACATTCTTATATTTTGCAGTTCCCAACACTTGGGTTTGTTGTTGAACGGTATTGGGAGATCCAGTCGCATGAGCCTGAAGAGTTCTGGACAATCAACTGTTCTCATTCCTCCGACGAAGGCATTGCTACTTTCAATTGGATGTAATTTGGGCATTTGGAAGATCAGATCTCTTATGTTTACTTTCAGCAAGTATAATGTATATCTAATTGGCATTGCCTTTTGCAGGCGTGGGCATCTTTTTGATTACACATGTGCTGTTATAATATATGAGATGTGTGTTCTGGAACCCACTGCAACTGTAAGGCATATGTCGACACTTGATGTTATTTACCACTAACGTTTCAGTTCATGAAAATTTGGGCAGATTTTTAATTTCGATATTGTTATTCGCTTTGTTGCAGGTAACGAAAGTTAGACATCAGGAGAGGCTGAAATATCCTCCACACCCTTTGAATACTATTGAGCTTGAGAAACGTGCATCATGGTACTTCAGGATGAGTTCTGAACATACTATGAAGGTGAGTTTGGCATTTCTGATTCTCTTGAGCTCTCTAGTCCTGTTCTCATGCCTTTCCTTTTCTATTTAAACAAGTATCACTTGATAACTGACTGTCAAAATGCATCTTGAGATCCCAAACTTCTCTAATGTCATGACTTGTAATTAATGATATGGAAAACCCACTGTGACCAATCTGTTTGTGGCTGGTGGTCCACGGTTTATCAGCTTGAGCATCTATTTTAACTGTTTAAAACTTTGACAATCCCCTCCCCCCCCCCCCCCCCACAAAGAAAAAAAAAAAAATCTTATGTACACAAGACGTGATCCAGTAAAACTCCACAGCTTTGAAGGCTCTCCTAATGACAACCCATATAGAGGACCCAAAAACTAAAGGAAAAAGGCTCTGGGATGGCAGTGGTTGCCATCTTTCAAATTCAATGAAGCAAAGGCCCACAGCTGTGCCACGATTCCACCCAAGATCATGCCTAGGCCCCGGTCCACAATATATCTGTAAGCCCATATATGAAATTGTATGTGATTTATAAAGCATTGTCATTAATGCGGAGAGGCCGAAAGGGGAAAACTATGGGATTGTGATGCAGATAAGTCACTTAATGGGATTATTTTATTGTAAATAAGCCTTGGGTTGGGTTATGTATGTGTTGGGCCTTTGATCCCATGGGTTTTCTTTGTAATGGGCCTAAACTATGGGTAGAAAGTAGGAAAACGAGATTTAATTCATTCGTTTAGTTAGAGTCCTGTTTTGAGTCTCTTTCCTTTGTTATTTCAGTTTCCTAGTCAATTTAGGTTTCCCATTTAGTTGAGGATTGGGTTAGGCCTTTCCTTTTTAGTGTTTGAGTTAGTTTTGAGTTTTCTATATGATGCAGATCTGAAGACCTACATCCGTAGGAAGAAGGCCAACAAGAGTAACTAGCATGTGGCCTTACCTTGTTGATGCTTATTAATTTCATACTTAGTTTTTATTTCATGTTTTATGTCTTAGTTTAGTTCCAATTGAACCATGGTCCATGTTGGTCTAATAGCGGTTCAATTTAAGTGGTTAGAAGTTACTTTTACTTTTACTTTTTACTTTTCTAAATGGGGGGATCAATTCACTTTTGTAAGTGATGATGGGTGAACACTTTTCCACCTTTGGTAGTTGGGGGATGAAGATTTTCCACCTTTGGTAGTTGGGGGATGAAGACTTTTCCACCTTTGGTAGTTGGGGGATGACTTTTCTATTGTAACTTTAAGAGGTGAGGATTTTTCCACTTTTGGTAGTTGGTAGGTGAAGGCTCTTTCAACTTTAGTAGTTGGAAGGTGAATACTTTCCTACCCCAACTTTAATAAGTGAAGACTTTCTACTATTGTTAGTTGGAAGTTGGGTATGTAATGTTTTGTTGAGTTGGTCCTATAAATAGGGATCAATTGTAAGCATTCAAGGACAACTTAGAATTTAAAACAAAGTTTGCTTATGCAACTCTCTTCTTGTGTTTGATCAAGAATCTCTTGTGTTTGCTCAAGAAATCCCTTGTGTTTGATCAAGGTAGGTTGGTGTTTGATCCAGTCGATCCACCTTGCGGTGTGAAGCCCGGGTGTTATATTATTGTTTATTGTTCCATCTTTTTCATCTTTCAACAAGTTTTAGCAATATCCTATTCTCCATATCTAGAATTCCCTATTCTCTGAAAAAAGATCCTACCCTGGTACTGTTTTGAGCTTCCTCAATTTCAGTATTACATCACTATATAAGTCTGTAAGGGGAATATTGAACACAAATTTATTAATATAAAAAAAAAAAAAAAGGATGGCTTATGCTGTTGTGCTGTGGGATGCAATTTGGTGAGATGTCCAACCAAAGGGTGAGATGTCCATTCACTAGTTCTTCTTCCCCCTTCTCAATCCTCCATCGAATTCTCTTTCTTTTCTTATTTTCTTTTTATTTGTTTGATGTGAGAGAGTGTTTGAGAGCTAGAACCAAGTCTATTGGAGGACATCTTCTCTATTCAACTAGAATTTAAGATCTTACCTAGGATTAGGATCACTTGTGATTCTAGCTCTACATTAGATCACAGTTTTACTATTTTTGTTATTCTCTTTATGCTATTTTCGAATGGCCAAAACTTGGTTTGATTGGTACTTTTTAAAAGTTCATTCAGTTCCCTTTCCAACTAGACCAATATATTGTAATTTAAGGTCATCTTGGTTAAGTTATGACCCATTTATTGGCAGGGTTGTCAAGTTGTGGAATTGTTTTGAAATTTTAGTTTGATTTGGTATTTGATTTAGAATCTACTTTAAGTTTCTATTTGATGTACATAAGTTCTACACCAAGCTGTACCATCACAAGAAGGACTCAGACCTGTGCTTCCTTGAATGAACTTCTGGTTCAATTGAACCAGGTTCAGACCAGACCAATCAGGACTGGGTGTGTTTTCTGGTTCACCCAAAATCAGTCCTAATTAATCCAGTCTAAGGGTCCGTTTGATTTTGTTTTTCCTATTTCTGTGTCTAGAAACAGGAGAAACGATTTTTTCCGTTTCTGTGCTAAAAAATGATTTTTGGAAATACAAAAAGGTGTTTGATTTTTTTGTTTTCCGAAACATTTTCAACAGTTTAGTCGAGTTAAAGACACGAGTGAAGGCACGACGTCATAGGAATGCAACTCACGAGTGAAGGAATGACGTTGGAGTTGCAGGTATGCTTCATGGAGATGAGCTTCAGTCAATATCCATCCATGAAATATAAGTTAGTCCATTGATGGTTATTTAAGTCCTTGAAAATATGCAGTTCATTATATGGTAAAAAAGTCTACGGGAAAGTCCCAATGAGAGTCTAGAACCCTCCCATCCACTCTATAAAAGGGCTGACTATAAGCGTTTTGACGGAAGTTGAATGAAATTTCTGGTTTTTTGCCAATAGAAGTGAGATGCCGCACTAGAGCCTAGATGCTTGATTGCTTGGTGAGATGCCTTGTTTTGGTCAAGGCTCGAGGTTTTGTTTTCAGCATGGTTTTGATCAGGCCCGAAACCGAAATTTTAGCCAATACTATGTAATTTTTTTTTAGGGAATTTTGAGGTTGTGTGTTTCCGGGGACGTATGGCCAAATTAGGTCATGAAACTTGTAGGACAACCTATTTTAGGCCTTCTAAACATAGTGGAAGTCTTAGATTTTGAAAAATCACACCCAAATGGTAGTTTGACTTCGGATTTGTGTTTTTTTTTGGTGAATAAAAAATTTATTACCAAAGAGAGAAAATAATCAATGGACTAACTTATATTTGAAATCTCTATAAAAGTTAGTCCTCAGGTTGGTAATCTATGGTGGATACAATCTCTGTCCTAGGCTATTCCACACAATCTTTTGTACTAGAACACATATAATTGAAGTAAAACAACTTAAATAAACATTAGTAATGAAAATATGTCAAATTATAAACCGTTTCATAAATCATGCGTCGTACGTGGTTTGTTAGTAATTGTTACAAAGAGTCGCATATATTAGAGTCAACAATAGTAGTACAATACAAGCAACGACTCACCTTATGCCCCTCCTAAAGCCTTAGGTTCTTAGTATTGATCAAGTGCTGGGCCGGATTGTAGCTGATGCCGAATCAAGTTTTCCTTTGATTGAATCACAAAATCTGGCCATGTCATAGTATGGCGGAAGAAACAATCGAAGTTGTCCACAACAACCCTATAAATGGAATCGTCAACATACTTGAGGTATCCTAACCTAGGTATATATCTTTGAACTGTAAGGAACATGATTGAGAGTCTCTGTGATGGATGGCACGTGTGGAACAGGAGCCGTCATGTATGGTTGGGGCCAAAAAAATCGAAGATGCTGTCTGCAAAACCTGACCTAGTGCATGATTGACTCAAACGCAAAGGCAGAGGGTAATGATGATGTAGAGCTAACCTGCTCAAATTGCTCGTACCCAGTATAAATGTATAATGACTATCATTAGAACCGGTGCTCTTCATGTCATATCCATATGACAGTGCAAGCTACTGCTCCCCATGAATACCGCTCTCTATACTGATACCTCCACACACTCTCTATACTGATACCTCCACGAGTGTCAATCAAGCTTCTGACTGAGCCATCCATAGACGCCATGCTATCATGATTCTCCTCAGCAAGTGGTATGATTCGGCAACGCGAGCCTCTCAACTAGCCTACATGTGTGGGCATCATGGTTCTCATCCTGTGTGACATGAGTGAACTAAGTCTCTCTCGTGAAGAGCACTGGCTCAAGCTCCAACACTTCGTAGTGGTACCTCTTGCGCATCCCCCCATGACCCCCATCACCATCATCACCGTCACCCTCATTATCCTTAACATCCCCATCACCATCATCACTGGAATGTGACCAATCAGGACCCCTCCTCATCAACCCCGCTAGCCTGAGACTCGAAAGGTCGGTTGTCTGTGAATGCTCACGACCCTCGCAAGATGACATATACTTGTCCACATTAGTGCCCATTTGAGTAGCTATTTGGGGGTCACCTACCCCCAACCTGATCCATAACAGGGTCACCTCGATCCCTCACCCATTGGTATAGGGGATCCTCATCATTTTAGTCAATCTGGAAGTGTTGGCAAGCTTGATTGGATCGTTATCACCCTCCATGCCTTAACATATGTGTTGCATCTTCTATCGTGTAATGCATAAACACCAACTACTCTAATCAATTGTGACCTAGTTGGTTTCGCCTCTTATTGTGGATGAGTGAGAATTTACTCTAGCTGTGCTCGCATTGAGAGGCGGAACAAGGTTGAGAGAGTACCTTGATTGCTATCTTTCATGAGTTAGGTGCGTCTTTCCCATAGAGGACCCACCAAGTCTGCATTAGAAATTTATAATATCAAGATTATTTATATGTATATGAACTCAACAGAGACAAGATGACAAATAATGCAGTGGACCTACCAGGGTTTGTGATGCAGTTGGGCGATGGAAGGGATCTCTTTGATTTGAGAATTTTACTATTTACTTTCCTTTTTGGTTTAGAAATTAGTTTGATAGTATTTTAATTTAGATTTGATTTTTATTTAGTTGCTATATAGATTAGTTTCTATTTTCAAGTAGTTGCCATTAATTGTCTGATTTTTCCTTTATATTGGACATGTAATCGATGGAGTTTTTAGAGAGATTTGAAGTTTTTTTTGAAGAATTGAAATTTAGTATGAAAACCATGGCTGCCGTGGGCTATTTTCCCCCTCCCTGATTCTCTGAAATCTTCTTTTCTCACTCTTATCTTCTTCTCTTGGTTTTTTTTTTTCCTTCTTTGCTTGTTGTCCATGCTTTGTTCTGGGCGGTAATCTCAGGTGTACAAAACGTGTTGCTGAACCTTGAAAACCCATCGATCAGGTCTGAGATTTGGACCGAAGGTTGCTACCTCCTAGGCGACACAAACCCTAGAAGATCTCCTCCCAAGCTTGGTTCTGCTGTGAGAAATCGATCTCAGATTCAGATCTGGTTCTTGCTTGCCGCCTGGAGAAGTTCAAAACTTGTTTTACCTGATTGAAGCTTGCTGTTTGAGATATCTATCTGCTGGAATCAAGAGACTTTAAGGCTGGCAACCTTCGTTTCGAATTTCAGGTCAAACCAAGCCCTATCGAAGGAGTTCTACCGATCGGAATTTTTTTTCTGTCCGCTGGTTTCTGGTTCTCACGACAAGAAGAAGAAGAAGAACAGGTTTTTTTTATTTTAAAAGAATTTTCCCTGTTATTACAATTAAGCCCTTGTTCCCAAAAGTTATATTCCATTACCCCTTTTCTCTTTGGTAAAATTCAGAATAAGCCTTTGTATTAAAGTTTTAGTTCTAGAACTACCCCATCTACCTTATAATTATTTCTAAGGCCCTGCTTGTTTCTGAAATTACAAGAATACCCTTCAACCATTAAATTTGAGATTTTGGTCATTCTTGTGGGCCATAAGCGATCCGATTTCGGTCCTTGGAATCCTGATCCGCATCAAGTGGTATCAGAGCAAATTTTCCTGCAATTTTCTAACCATGGCAAGTCACATCACCAATGCTGAGTTGCACAAATTGTATCGTGAGTTAGCCGAGAACCAACAGAATACTGATGCTAGGCTTGAGAGGACTGAAGCCAAGTTTGATAAGTTTATGGAAGAGATGATTGCCTTTATGAGGAGGTCCGACAAGCGAGCTGAAGAAGGATCCTTTACATTACCCCCTCAGCTCAACACTTTACGGATCGAAGACACACCTCAGAGGCAGCAACCTGATCCAGTTGTTCCCCAGGATGTTACCCTGCAATTTTCTGACAGAGATTATGGTATCAAAGTTGAGGTTCCCGAGTTCAGTGGTGAAAAGGGACCTGAGGAATTTCTTGACTGGCTTACCAAAGTGGAGAGGATTTTTGCGTATAAGTCTCTTCCAGACGTGAAGAAGTGTGAACTCATCATCACCAAGTTTATTGGGTATGCATGTTCATGGTGGGATGATGTACTACATGCAAGGTTTGTCAGAAGACTTGGACCCGTTATCAATTGGGAGGTCATGAAGCAGATCTTGACTGAAAAATTTGTTCCCCTTAATTATGAAAAGGTAATGTTCCATAAATTACTTAACTTGCAACAAGGGAACAAAGATGTGGATTCTTACACCCTTGAATTCCACAAACTGTCTTCAAGGTGTCGGCTTCAGGAAACAGACCAGCAACGGGTGATGCGATATATCAGTGGATTAAGTACTAAAATTCGACTTGAGTTGGCTAACACTGATTTTAGGTCTGTTGATGTAGCAGCGGCTCATGCCAAGACAGCTGAAGAGAAGTCCATTTATTGGAAGGGTATGCTCAAGACTCCTTCAGTTCATAAACCTCCACCACGTATGGAGGAAAAGAAGCTTGAAGCTCGCAGAGTTGAAGAGAAAAGGTCAGAGTTCAACAAGGATAGTGTTGGGGTGAAGAATATCATATGCCATAGTTGTGGTGAGAAGGGTCACTATTCCAACAAGTGTCCCAACAGGACTCGTTCTGTGAACGTAGCTGAGAAGCAGCCGACAGAGAAGAGTGAAGATGAATCTCATTTATATCCTTATCCCCTCGAGGACGATGATATTGTCAATGATGAAGATGAAGATGTAGAAGCTCATTCAGCTAGCCTTTCATCCTTTTCGAATAAACTAGTTGATAAGGCTCCTCTATTCAGACAGAAGGGTACTCTCCTGCACGGCTCCTACCATACTGATGTTCATGCAGTTGTTGATACTGGGGCAGAAGCAAACTTCATATCTGCTGAATTTGTTCGAGCACACAACCTTCCACAAAAGCAGCTTTTCAAGAAGATTCATGTGTGAGGTTTTGGACCCACAGCTCGAGAAGAGGCCACTGCAGTTGTTCGAGTACACCTACAGTTTGGGCCGTTACAGTACCATGTCACCTGTTTGGTCACCTCATTGGCACACTGCGACATTCTTCTAGGGCGACCTTGGCAGCGACATGCAGGCATTCTCTATGATGGCGCACGGAACACTATAAAGGTGAAACAAGGAGATTGTACGTACTTAATGAGGCCACATGCATTATCAGACATGCCACGTCACCGACTGACTCCAGCTCCAGTGACACGTCAGCCTACTCACCCTCCTCTTGGTGTTATGTTCCCATTTTCTGTTTCGAGCTATGTGCCACCTCATCGGCGAGCGATTTACAAGGGAATCTTAGGAGCACGACCTAACTCGACGGAGTCGAGTTCTTTTAAGACCGGGAGAGCTGATGCAGTTGGGCGATGGAAGGGATCTCTTTGATTTGAGAATTTTACTATTTACTTTCCTTTTTGGTTTAGAAATTAGTTTGATAGTATTTTAATTTAGATTTGATTTTTATTTAGTTGCTATATAGATTAGTTTCTATTTTCAAGTAGTTACCATTAATTGTCTGATTTTTCCTTTATATTGGACATGTAATCGATGGAGTTTTTAGAGAGATTTGAAGTTTTTTTTGAAGAATTGAAATTTGGTATGAAAACCATGGCTGCCGTGGGCTATTTTCCCCCTCCCTGATTCTCTGAAATCTTCTTTTCTCACTCTTATCTTCTCTTGGTTCTTTTTTCGTTCTTTGCTTGCTGTCCATGCTCTGTTCTGGGCGGTAATCTCAGGTGTACAAAACGTGTTGCTAAACCTTGAAAACCCATCGATCAGGTCTGAGATTTGGACCGAAGGTTGCTACCTCCTAGGCGACACAAACCCTAGAAGATCTCCTCCCAAGCTTGGTTCTGCTGTGAGAAATCGATCTCAGATTCAAATCTGGCTCTTGTTTGCCGCCTGGAGAAGTTCAAAACTTGTTTTACCTGATTGAAGCTTGCTGTTTGAGATATCTATCTGCCGGAATCAAGAGACTTTAAGGCTGGCAACCTTCGTTTCGAATTTCAGGTCAAACCAAGCCCTATCGAAGGAGTCCTACCGATCGGAATTTTTTTTCTGTCCGCTGGTTTCTGGTTCTCACGACAAGAAGAAGAAGAAGAACAGGTTTTTTTTTTGTATTTTAAAAGAGTTTTCCCTGTTATTACAATTAAGCCCTTGTTCCCAAAAGTTATATTCCATTACCCCTTTTCTCTTTGGTAAAATTCAGAATAAGCCTTTGTATTAAAGTTTTAGTTCTAGAACTACCCCATCTACCTTATAATTATTTCTAAGGCCCTGCTTGTTTCTGAAATTACAAGAATACCCTTCAACCATTAAATTTGAGATTTTGGTCATTCTTGTGGGCCATAAGCGATCCGATTTCGGTCCTTGGAATCCGGATCCGCATCACAAGGTCTCCTTCAGGATCTTGGAATGTCTATTCAGTTGCCAATGTTGATGTACTGTGACAATAAATCAGCTACTAGCATTGCACATAATTTGGTTCAACATGATTGCACCAGATATGTTTAGATTGACAAGCATTTTAGCAAGGAGAAGTTGGAGCAAGGCCTCATATGTATTCTGTAAGAAGTGAAGATCAGCTAGTAGATATTTAGATATTCTTACAAAGGGACTTAGTAGTAAAGTTTTTATTCTAATCATATGCAAGTTGGGCATGTGTGATATCCATGCAACAACTTGAGGGGGAGTGTTGTAATAATGAATTATTTGTTGATGCATTTTAGGGCTTTTATCCAAATAGACCCTTAAGCCCTTTCCCTTTAGTGTTTTATTTTCATTATAAATAGAGAGGCTTGTGTCAAGCTCAGACACAAGTCACATTCTCCCTAATTCTTCACTATCATATGTCGATGGCTTGTGGAGTTGGTCTATTTCTGAAGTCAAACTGGTTTAGGAGTTACTAAAGACACTGGTATATCACATGAAAGTGCTGAGGTAGTAGTAATCGTTAATATTATTGGAAGCAAACTTGTGATTAGCAAATTGGAATATCTTAGATGTATTTGTTCTAAATTCCAGCTATCTATTTCAAGAAATTAAAGTTCATGCATTATGTGGGGATTTCTACTTTTGCTTATATTGGACATGAGGGTTGTGGAAGGAGATCTGAGATTAATTGATTATGTGAAATTTGTCGTATTGAAGGTACAGGTGCAGAATTAAAAAAAAAAAAAGAAAAAAAAAAAAAAAAAAAAGAGAAAAAAAAAAAAGAAAAAAAGCAACCCAGTGCACGAGGCTCCTGCTACTGCAGGGTTTGGGAGGGGCAAATGAACGCAGCCTTACCCCCTATAATGTAAGACTAGAATTACAAGTGATCATAATCCCAGGCAGGATCTGAAATTCTGGATGAATAGAGAAGATGTTGATTACTCACAAACCACAACATAGATGAAGCTGAATTTTGGATCGATTGGAGATCCTATATGAAGAAACAAGCTATAAAAATTTGAGCAGATTCTGTCGGATGGATTAAGAGAACTGCTGGTTGCAAGAAAAAGGAAACTTTTGGTGATTCTTCAAGAACTAGGGTTGGAAGTGACGAATGATCATCAAATTTGGATCAAGAGGTCCTCCTATGGTCCTCAAAATCTCTGGCAGTGATTAAGAGACCTGGTCTGGAAGTTATGTACCTGAACTATCTTCTCGGGATAACCTTATAACTGAGAATCAATAGGTTGTGTGTGTGTTTCTTCTGATCAGCATGTGTAGAGAGCTTCAAGTCTTCAAACAACTCTGAAAACACTCTCTCAAAAAGGCTAAAACAGAAAATAAGAAAGAATAAAAGAGAATTTGATAGATGGTTGAGAAGGGGGAAGAAGAAGGTTAGGTTTTGGGCATCTCACCCACTTGCATCCCACAACACAATAGCATAAACCATCTTTTTTTGTTTATCTAAAATCTGTCTTTCTATTATAATTGGCGGGCTTTAAATAACCTTACTTTGCTTCGACACAAAGACAACAAAAAAGGAAACTAACGGACTGATTCTAACTTCCTAAAGTGACCTAAGAAATAGCTTCTAATTACTTTGCCTTACATATAAAAAGGAAACTACTAACTACTAACTTGACCACTAGCTAGCAAAGTAGGAAACGAATCTTCCTGAGTTACAAAGCTTGCATGTTCAAGCTTCCATTTTCACATCAGAGAGACAATACATGGTGGGATTGCATAGGGAGAGGCAATCTGAACTTGCAAAACCCTCATTTGTGGTAGAAATGGTTTTGATGTTTGAGATGATTGCATTGATGCATGTAGCGGATTTGGTTTGATTCTATGCATCAGAGGAAGCATTCATCAATGGAATTACATAGGTTGAAGTAATCCGCATCGCAAGTCCCAAATTTTATTGTTCTAGGTTGTGGTTATTGGTGAAAGACTTAGACCTTGAATGTAATTGGGGGGATTTGATTTTATGTTCTTACATTGTAAACCTAGGAAGTGGGGCTTGTCTAGGGTTTGGGATTGTAGTCCTCGCCCTTGTAACAGCAAGGGTTAAAGGAGGAGAGGGTGCTCCTGAGTTGTCGTTGCAGCTAGAACTCACCATTTGTGGTTGTAACTCTTCCACTTGTGTAGGCAAGTGTGAAGCAGGATAAGGTGTTCTTGAGTCATTGTAGTGGCTAAAAATCACTAGTGATTGAGTAGACGTTGAGCCCCCTTTGAGCATTACTCTGACACTCGAAGCCACGTTAAAATTGGTTGTCCATTGTAATTGCATTTATTTGGATATTTTGAAGTGCATGGTGATGACAGAATGGGTGTGCACTATCTTGGTACTCTTGGCCATTTTGTGGTAGCAAGGTATTCACCCCCTCTCAATGTCAACCTGGGAACATCACAAAATGACAATCAACCTCAATATGCTTTGTTCGTTCATGAAAAGCTAGATTGCTAGCAATATAAATTGTGGCTTAGTTTCATAATGCATCTTCATTGGTTGAGGAATGAGAGCCCCAACTATTGTATCTGAGACTTCAACCACATCAACTCAGCTATAATATGAGTCATAGCTCTATACTCAGTATAATATCCAGTGGTGGATTGACAATCATCGGCGATGCCAACCGAATCAACATCAAAATTCCCTAACAACCTCCGTGCGACTATGACAATGGTAAATAAGACCTTTGCCAGGAGCACTCTTAAGATGCCTCAAAAGACGACAAGCAGCATCCCAATGAACACGTTTATGATTCTTTATGAATTGATGAATGACTCCAACGGGAAAGGAAATATCTGGACGAGTGAATCAAATAAAGTAGCTTCCCAACAAGCCTTCTATGTTGATGTTTATCCTCAAAGCCTTCACCATCATGCACACCAAGTTTCAGATTTTGATCCATAGAGTTGTCAATAGGTTTACAACCCAGCCTACCTATTTCAGAGAGAGGATCCAAACATACTTTCTCTAAGACAAACTGATACCTTTCTCGCTACAATCAACTTCAATTCCTAGAAAATACTTGAGGACTTCTAGGTCCTTCATCTGAAAGTGTTGATGAAGATAGGCGACCTCTTCAATGCCTAAAAGATCATAACAGAGCAAAGGAGGATAAACGTAATCTGATTAGAATTCTAAATCCTAATCGTAACAGGAAACTAAAGAGACAAGAAAATGAAAATATACTAAACCATCTCCTACTTAGCCGTACATGACATGATCCCATGGTATGGTCCATGGACCTCCAACTGAGACAAGTATTCTAACATAACTGATCTGACAATTGCAATGGATATTATAATGCACGCAGGTTATTTTCTGATTGTAAAATCCTGATTAAGTTCAACTGTTGGTCCACACAGTCCCCACTGCTAGATGGGCCAGCATGTCTATGATTTGATGGCAGGTTCTATAGAACAAATATGAATCTAGTAAAAATGTAGATTCGGAGGCCGAGGCAACCAACACTGTAGACCAAACACTTCTTTTCGTCCTTCAGATAACCCGGTCAGTCAAACTATTCTTTTGTCAAAATATCTTAAAATGTAGATCAATTTTTCTATTTGGTCACTCGGTCAATCAGACAATGTCCAGCTTATGGCGTAACTTTCCTACTCTATGCAATTTGTTCTGGCTGTCAAGTCTGAGTTGATTTAGTGTCATGGCAAGAGTGGTGAGGAAATACATGCATAGCTTAGGGTTAGGAACACGTATGCCTTTGAATAGAGCTGATTGGAGAAAGAAGATCCATGTATCCAATCCCATCTAGTTGGGATCAGGCTGAGTTGATTTAGTGGGAGTGACAAGGAAACATGTTTAACATGGTTGAATGAGGGACAGAATCCAGCCATATGATGGGAGTGGATTCCTCCATGGGTGCCAAGTCTCTCAGTGATAACGATATTGCTATTTTTTTGGAAAACAACATGCTGAAATGTAAAATGGAAGTTGTTTTCCAACTTCTTGTATTGCATTTCAGTAAAATATTCTCCAATCTTTCTTAATCCTTATGCAATTCTTTATTGGTTTTTAAGAAATCCTGTAAAACTTTTTAAGTTTGAAACAAACGGAGCCTTAGGGAAATGATTTTTGTGGGGGGGGGGGGGTGGGGCATCTTTTTCTGCTGGCTATCTTACTCTATATGATGTTTATCATGTTTAAACATCATATTCCTTCACAATGGATTTTCTTCCTGGATACTGGGATCGGTCCTACCATTTCTGTCTCTGGCATTACCTCCTGATATGCACTTTCAGTCTGTAAAGAGAGAAGAGAAGGAGAGAGATGATGGTACAACTGCGGAGTCACAATCGATTAGATTGGGACTGCCCTACTCCATTCAAATATAGAACTATTAGAGCAATCCTACTTGGAATAGAAGTCTCAAGAAAGGAAACAAAAACAATTTACCTAAGTCCACAAGGATTAGACCAAAACAGCCCTTGGAAAGGGAGTTGTGACTTGCATGAAGGAGCAAGTTACGACTTACGACTCCTCTCCCTCTCATGTCAATGACTTCTAACACAGTCTTTTGTTTTATCATCACTGATTACGATGTACTTTTGGTTTTAGGTTTTGATTGTTCATCACTAATGGTATTTTATGCTTTGTCAAATTTTTTTTGGGGGTGGGGGAGGGGTTCTACTTTGCCTACCAGCTAGCTGTATGTTCAGATAACTTTTGATGCTCTAACTAATAGAAGCCAATCTGTTTCTTCATTCTCCTTTGACATGGTTTTTACATAAATATAGAACTGCCTTTTGTACTTTTATGTGCTTGACTTGTCGTTCCAGGGGTGTAGAATTTGCTTTTGTACTTTATAAGCTTTCATTATGAAATTTTTGCAGATGCTATTCCCAAGCTTACCCACGTTGATATGATTTTTTCACTGATTTTACTTGTATGATTTAATCTAGTTTCTCTGTAGTGAATCAGAACTATTTTACTGTAAGAGGTTATATGCATGCAAGAATTTCACGAGGAGTTTTGGTTCTGTTTACATGTGTATACCAGTCTCTATTTAAACGTTATTGCCACTTTAGTTTAACCTTTTATGATCAGGCTGTATGGGGCAACCAATGGTTCTGTTCTTTTCTTGCAGTAGTGGAAATTTTTCTGTTTATTTTGGTTTATGCTGTTGGGTGATTTTTCATAAAGTTCTATGGTGACATTCATGTACTTTTTTTTTGGTCTTTCAGGTTTGGGCTTACGGCTTTGTATCTTTTTGCAATTCAGTATTTCACAAAGATTGGGGGCAAGGTTTCAGTGAAGCTCATTAAATATGAAAATAACAAAAGCACTGAATATAGGGCTGATAGCTTGGTCTACAAGGTAACATAATGAATGAGGATGACTCATTTGGGGTGTCTTTTTAATGGGTGCAGTACCTGATTGTGAAACTTTACCTCCTCTTCCCAGGTTTTTGGTCTATATTTTATGCAATCATATATTGGTCTGTTTTATCATGCCCTTTTGCACCGCAACATCATGACCCTCCGCCAAGTCTTGATTCAACGTCTGATTGTCTCTCAGGTAAAGGAAACGACTAAGTTTTCTTGTGTGTTCTGATTTTTTTTTCTCTTGTTGGCTTAGTATACCTTTGACATTGGATGTCATTTCCACAGGTGTTGCAAAATCTATTGGAGAATGCAGTTCCATACCTCAAATACAAATATAGAAAATATACAGCTGTTCGGTAAGCTCCTTAATGCTTTTCCAATTTGTTAGCATTCCTTGATGTTTGCGATAGGATTCCATTGTGGGAATTGGAGAATCTATTGGGTTTATCTTACATATCAATTACTAGAACACATTTGATTGTCTCCTATGTCACAAAGCAAGAAAAAACACGAGAGTGGATCATCAACAGGGAAGATACGTCTGGCTTCTAGAGTAGAAAAAGAGTATCTAAAACCTGTTTACTCTGCCAGCATTGGGGAAGAAATTGAAGATGGTTTATTCGATGGTAATGGACCAAAATTTTGAAACTTTCAGGTTGTTTGGAATCTCTGATTTCTCTGGCTGATTTGAAATCTGACATCCATGGCAGACTTTCTGGAGTTGACATTGCAGTTTGGAATGATCATGATGTTTGCTAGTGCATTCCCCCTTGCATTTTCCTTTGCTGCCTTGGTTAGTAGAATTTTTATTTTTCATTTTTAATCTATGGTGGTACCACAGTATTTTCTTATGATGGTTATGTTGAAGTATTTATCTTGTGGTACAGAACAATATCATGGAGATCAGGGCAGATGCACTGAAGCTGCTTGTCATGTTTAGGAGGCCTGTTCCTCGTCCTGCTGCAACTATTGGAGCTTGGCTGAATATATTCCAGGTTTGGACATGCAATCCTAGTTGGAAACATTTGTAGTTAATATTGGAGGTGCGTTGTGGATCTACCATGCTTGCTGGGTTTCATGTTGTAAAAGAAACGGTCAGACCTCTATTTTACTGAGTTCTAGATATCATCTAAAGAGCAAGTGTGCTGGCAATATTCTTTTCCTGCCTAATGAGTGTAGTTTTTGCATCACAAACAGCTTCTCCGCACCCAACCCCTACCTCACCTCTTTTCCAGTCAAGGATCTGGAGAGTGGTAGATGATAGCCGTATTTGGTTGAAATGGAACATTAAAAGAATTTGAAATTTCCAATGTGCACAATAGATACTTTCCTGAAGATTCATTAGGCATTTTTTTCATGCATTGTGCTCTCTTACTTGTAACATCTATCTAATTGATTATGTGGGGACTTCAGTTTCTTATAGTTATGTCAATCTGCACCAACTGTGGGCTTCTCATTTGCTTGTATGATCTTGAGGGTAAATGGAGAATCGAGCCAGGACTAGCAGCTATTCTCATCATCGAGCACATCCTCCTGCTTATCAAATTTGGATTCTCACGGTTTGTGCCAGAGGTGAAGTGCCCTTCTCTTGACCGTCCTGAGTGTAGGGGCTGCTCAACCCATCAACTTTTGTCCATCTTGTTCTCAATCTGTTTCCCCAGTTCATGTCAGCTGGTCTCTGAACGTGTATTGGAGATATTTCATATTACATAGGAAGGCATCATGTAAACAAAAATCTCAAGGAGCAGGAAAATAGTAACAAATGTAGCATGTGTGTTTTTGTTGCAGGAACCTGCTTGGGTGAAACAAAACCGCGTGAAGAATGCAGCACAAGCACAGGAAATGTGCTCTAAACAACTTTTGAGAAGCATCTTTGGGAGGAAACTAGAGTGAGGAGTGCGACTCTACGAAGCTTCAAAGAAACTGTTGTTTCAGTTTCCATTATGAATGGAAAGGCATCTTGATTTCCACGTCAAGAAGCTGATGCCCTGGGCACTTGTTCAAGACTCAGCCGGGTTATGATACAGCTGCATTGGGGCTAATCTGGAATTTTGAAATGCTAATGTATCGGGTCTGTTGTAGATACAAATCGACTGAAACTAGTTGGTTTTGCTGTGTGGATTTTAGTGATTGTGAGGGATTGATTAGTGTAAAATGTTGGTCCATATTAGGTTATAGTGGAATCAAGTTTTCCTATGGATCTGGTCTTTTGGCAACCATATGGAGGGAATTCAATTCTTTGTGCCTCTGCATAACAATTGAAATCATTAATGGGTGTAGACAAAGGTCAAAAAATGGAATGCTAAATCAACTAATTTTCAATCTCTTAATTTGCTCTTGATTCTTGTGATTCTGGATGACTGGATTGTCGATGGAGAATTTATGCTTCAAATAATATTGAAAACCGAAACAAACTGATTTCACATTTGATGGGGCTTTAAATGGATCATCCATCGATTGAGTTTCTATGTAGTTATGATGAGATAAGAGCACTTTTCCAGCTTGTACTTTATAGGGTTGCATGTTGATAAAAGATTTTGCAAATTGATAAGGTTAATGTTACTCTGTACATCATGTTACTTTCAGCTCAGAAATGAGTTTTTAATCCACAAGATTGGGAGCCCAATGGTAAATCATTGCTCATATTCTTTATCCAAACTAGTTCCAAATACAATGACCTCAGGAGGTATGTTTCTTTGCACTAGTGATTTCCATTCAATTAGCACCCTTGATTTTTATAACTTTATAGAATACATTTAACAGGTATATACCATTCTTGGAAATGCCTTGTTGGATTGGTGTCTAGGGGACCCATGTTGAAGCAACTCTTTTTCAGGAATTAATTCCCCTGAATCTGGACGTGAGGAGGGACTATCTGTAGTAATGAAGCAAGCAATCTAATGACGAAAAGAAAAGGAAAGAAGAAACACTAAATAGGAAAGGGGAATACAATGCCTTGTTAAAAGGCTAGGACCCTTGAGAGGAAAATATAATATAACTTGCAGAATTGTATTGTTAGAAGAAGGGAAACAAGGATGATCCTTGCTTGTAGCCTTTTACTGCCGTTCCATTCATCAATATGAGCCCAACAGATCATGATCAATAGCCCCAGTTCAATTTCGTGTAAGGTTTAAAATCATTTCTAAGATTTCCCACAAGTACTCGGAGCTCATTCGCTGCTGGTGATCATTCAATAATCCAACTGTGAAATGTGGTTATGGAGGAGGAGAAATGAGAACTTAACTTGATCAGCCACGGGAGCCACCAAGATGACCACTGAACTGGTGAGCATAATGGACCACAGCTTTAGCCCATTTCTTGATCTCCATTTTCAGTTTGTCAGGGTCCAGTTCCTTCAATGACTTTCCCTGGTTCGATCTTAATCTCCATTAAAGAGAAGCATCTATCAAAGTGCCAGAACGAAATCAGTGATTTCATGAACAACCGTCGAAGAAGGATGATGCCCGTTAAAGGAAAATAGGGATCCAACAGAAGAATATCACTCTCCTTTCAAGGAAGGAGAGATGAATATTATATGGCTGCAGTGGGTAAGGGTTTGGCTTTACTGTGTATTCTCTCCTGGTCAGGTCGAAGGCTAAAGACTGGCAAAGTTCATCATTCAATGCAGTGGTGGGTTGTTCATAGAGAAGAAGGCATCACCCAACAAGTGGCGGACGAGGGGAGCTCCCTCCTGATGTCTTTGTCGCTCAGAGCAGGAGCATCTCTAGACGTCATGGCTGCGGAGGATTTTTTTTGGATGAAAATAAAAAATTTGTTAATTATTGAATGTAAGATAGAACATCAATGCCATGGTTAATGTTGTGGATAGAAAACCTACTGTTCATAGCCCTTGTGGCTAAATCTTGCATAGTGAGGACCATATCGTGCATAGGCCTGGTCAAAAAGTGGTTTTAAGAAAAAGAGTATGGACATCTAACAAAAGGGGTATTGAGTTACAAGGCTACAATTTAGTGCTCTCCACAACCAATAATTCTTCTATCTCCTTCGAGTCATTCCAGATCTTCCTATTCTCCATTTTTCATCTATTACCTGCTTTAACACATAAAGAATGCCCCAACACTGACCTCGAAAGCTTGTCCTATCATAATATCATTGGCATGTAATAAGACACATTTACTTTTGCTTATAATGCAAGCAACCCATCCAACAATATTTTTCCTAGGGTCGGTGACTGTGAACATATCAATAAGGTTGGTGTATTACTTGGAATTAACATATTATATATGTTCATGATTTGAATATTAGGTAATGGGTCTTGGGTTGCCTTCCCTGAGTAAGAAACTCACTCAGAAACAAGATTTAAGACCAAGTATGGATTCGGCTTTAACTTGGTAAATATGACCCTGTTCTAGAGAGACCAAAGGATGCAATAATAAAAATGGAAAAAAAAAATTTGATCTAAGTAATCAGCAGGTATAGTCTTAGAACTAAAAAAGTACAAAATAAGAGACTGAAAAGAAGATGCAGTAATGAATTCAGTTATGAGCCTCAATGGGCTGGCCGTCCATAATCGTTTGGTAAATTCACAAGAGATGAAGATATGCCATAATGATTCTTGTTGGTTGTGGCACAAGCCACAAGATTGATCCATCTCAATCCATTTACTCACAATGTCTTTCGTAGGTAATCCATCATGAGCGATTCTCTAGAAGAATAGTTTAAATTTTGGATGGATTTTTAGTTTCCCAAAGAACCACCACCAATGTGGGCAACAAGATTTGTAGGTACACAATGTTGTTCCACGTGACAGATCCCCTTTTTTAAAGGTAACATGGTAAAATATAGACCTATTTGAGAAGTATTTTCTTTTCAAGGTTAGTGCTCAAAGGGAATCTTCCTCGTTATAAGATGCCAGCCAAGTTTCAAAAGGATGGCTTTATTTTGAGTTCCCAAACTTCTGATCCCTAGTCCACCATAGGACTCGGATAAGTAGACTTTGTGCCTTCCAATGAGGTGAGATTTCTTAGTTTGGTCTTTATCACAATTCCAAAAATGCAGATATTTGGAGTCCAATTTCCTGCATATAGCTTTAGGAAAAGTAAAGCAAGACAGGTAAGAGGGGATAGATGATGAAGCTGATTGAACCAAAACTGTTCATCCTACAAAAGAGAGCAAGTTAGCTTTCCATAAAGTAAGTTTTTTGTAAACCCTCTTCACAATATGGTTAAATCTTATCACTATGGCTCTAGGGTGGAAAAGGGTAGTACTGAGATAGGTGGAATCAACAGTCATTTCTTTAATCCCAAGAATGTTAGAGAGAGAAAACTTAAGGGATGAAGGCACATTGGTGCTAAAGGCTAAATTGTTTTTTTTTTTTCATAGTTAACCGTGAGGCTTGAAAGATCAGAGAACATATCCAAAATGCATTTGATAGTTGAGATATCCTCGTTAATGGCTTTACAAAAAATAAAAGTATCATCAATGAAAAATTGATGAGAAATCTCAGGACAATGTCTAACTATTTTGATTCCTTTAAAAACATTGAGATCTCTGTAGGTGGAAAACAATCTAGACAATGCTTCCATATCCACTATGAAGAGAAGAGCGCTCAAATGACGTCCTTGTCTAATCCCTCTAGAGGGTTCAAAGAATTCAAAAGCAGAGCCTTTAGGTTTAATGGAGAAGGATGAGGAACTAACAAAGCAGCAAATAATGTCACCCCATTTTTCTCCAAACCTTAGGTATGCAAAAATGGCTCTAAGGAAGCCCCATTCCAATTTGTCATAAGATTTAGCCATATCCATCACATAACCAATCTTACATTTTATATTTTTAAGAAAATGAATAATCTCCTAAGCAAGAATAATATTGTTAGAAACCTGTCTGCCAGGCACGAAGGCAGACTGGAAGGGAGAAATGATCTTGTGCGGTATTCCCTTAGGCTCTGTTTGCTTGCAAGGGGAATTTAAAGGGAAGGGAAGTGAAATTTTTGTACTTAAAAATGAATGTTTATAATCATTACCCCATGTGATTCAATGTGATTATATAAAATACTTGATTTTTTTAACCATATTTGTTAATGATACATTTTACATGTAATTTTTATTTTACATATTATAGCAAAGGGTTTTGGATGTAAAGTAAAGTGAAATTTTATAACCAAATATGGAATGATTTAAAGTAATGATATAGTCACATGGGGTAATGATTACATATATTTCTTTTTTAAGTATGAAAATTTCACTTCCCTTCCCTTTAATTCCCTTGCAACCAAACATAGCCTTAAGTTTAAAAGCAAGGATCTTGGCTATGGTTTTATAAGAGATATTGCAAAGACTGATGGGTCGAAAGTCACCAACGACAAACGCATCATCTTTTTTAGGGATAAGGCAAATGAGGCTATGGTTGACTCCAGAAGGGAGGGAGATATCCCTGAAAAAGCTCATGACAAAGTTACAAATATCCGTGTTCACAAGATTCCAAAATTTTTTGTAGAAAAACACTTGGAACCAATCTGGACCAAGAGCTTTATACAGGCCAAAAGAGAAAACCACTATGCGAATCTCCTCAAAAAGGAGTGAATTCTAGTAAACAACTTACATTCATTAGGTTGCAAAATGGGTGGGAAAAGAAATTCAATGAAAGATGGATCCAAAGGGTTGGATGTGGTGGAAAGGTTGGAAAGGAAACCAGCAAATTCTCTGGCAATCTTGATTGGTTCATCGATTCTTGTACCATCACAAAAACAAATAGAATCAATGCTTCTTTTCCGAAGTTTCACCTTTGCAACAGTTTGGTAGAATCTAGTGTTTCTATCCCCTTAAGAAATATAGGATGCCGAGATTTCTGGAACCAGAATTTTTCTTCAGCCTTAAGAATCCAATCAAGCTTGGAGCAAGTCCAGGACATCTCGTCAAGAGGAGGGTTATGCATATTGTTCAAGTTGAGAACTTGAGATGCTAAGCAAGGAGAGAGTATTTCAAATTGTTAATGTTTCCAAAAGCATTATGGTTTCAATGGGTAAGAAGTCAGTTGAATCTGACTAATTTCTCCATGAAGTTGACATCATCACTATCATTCCAGTTTTGGAAGCAAAATGAAGCAAAAGGGTGGGAAACCCAAGCATCTTGAAAATGAAAAAGTTTCCTGCATCTGGCAAGGGGTAGGGAGGTGTGAAGAATAATGACATTGCGGCCAAACCCAGTAGAAGGAAGTTTGGAAGAGGCGAAGGGGAAAATAGAGAGGTAGGTTAAAAATGCAAAAGATCTCTCAAGACATTCCTTAATAAGCTTGGGTGGTTTTTGCTTATTTGACCAAGTGAATTTATTGCTTATAAGATTGATTTCCTTGAAGCTAAAGGTGTCAAGAAGATGGTCCAGCATTAGTGAGGTGGGGGTTTGTTTAAAGGTGGAGCCCTCCAATTTGTCAGATGAAGAAAGAATTTCATTGACATCACCAATAATATTATAAGGGGTAGTGTAGAGAGACAGAAAGGAATGGCGTTCAGTCCAAGCTTCTTTGCATAAGGCGGGTTGAGGTGGAGTGTAAAGGCCGACAAGGGTCGAATTGGACCAAGGCATATGAGTTAGCTTCAATTGCAATAAAGTAGGATCCAAAGTGGACATGAAGAAAATCAACAATATTGGAGATAAGGAACCAAATACCTCTTTTTTTTCCAGATGAACCTTCGCTATTGATAAAATAAAAGTAGTTATAACCTTTGAAGAATGGGTGTAGTTTAAAAGAGGGGTGATCTGTGATTATAGTTTCACAAAGAAAAATAATTCCAAGCTTGTGTTTTTTTACATTGAGTGTTAAGTTTGTCCCGAATTCTTGACCCGTTTTGAAAACTGACCCGCTCCGACATATTTTGGTGGCGACCTGAATGAGAAGTTTTCTAAGATCTATGATGGAAGCAGAGAGGTTGGGCCGATAGGCCCAGGCCCAAGCCCAGAAGCCCATCACTGATCTCGTATGGGCGTAGCCCTTGCGGTATGGTTCGACTGGATTGACCGTGACCCGATGAGTTGACCCGTGACTTGGAGTATATATAATGTACTGTTGCTTGTTGAGAAAGTCATTGTATTTTGGGGGTTTTTTGAGCTAGGGTTTCAGGACGAGTTTTCTCGCCACTGCTTGGGTGTAATCTCTCTTCTACATAGTGAAACATCTTCTTCTTCACTCGAGGACGTAGCACACCACCTTGGTGTGTGAACCTCATTAAATCTCTGTGTTATGCGGATCTATTGTCTCTTTATTTTTCATATTTCTTGGTGTTTGATCTAACAGGTGTGAAGATAATGTCTGGTAAAGGAGCTATTCCGTCCTTTAACATTCCAATGAAGGATCTTCACCATAACACACTTCCATGAGAGACAAAATAAAAATAAAAGGGAAGTGCAATTTAGACACAAATATGTAGAGAAAGTCAGAACCAAGGCAAGCAAAAACCAAAGGAAACACAAAAGAAACAAGCAAGGAAAGACTAATAAATGGGAGAAAGAATGAATTTACAGTTACCCGGCCCTAAAGCGTCGTCTCCAACTTGTCCGCCATCTCTGAATCACCATTGGTAAACTCCATGAGTTTTGCTTTACGAAGGAATTTATGTTTCCTATGTTCTGATCGATGAATGTTTCTACAAGGAAAAGCATATAAGGCTGAGATGAAAGTATCACCTAGCACTTATTGTTAATTAATGTGAGCTTCTCAAACTACTTCCACTGAATTGAATTGACTTTTCAACAACATTTTCTAATTTCAGAAGTGTCTTGCTTTTGATATATGGTGTCAACTATCTTATAAATCATAGCTATGATTAGAAAGCCCAATACATTAAAAGGGCAAGGGTTCTCTAAGCCTCCAGGGGTTGGTACACACTAGCACCCTCTCTCTCTCTCTTCACATAAGATGACCTTGAGGTTGTCAATCAGTCGGTTCAGAACAATTTCAGTTTGGTATCATATCAAATCAAAATCAAATTGTTAAGATAATTCGGGTTTGGTTAATTTTTGTTTGGTCCGATTTGGTTCGGGCTTTTATTTGACTTATCATGCTCTTATCAGTCCATTATTAGGGTGTTACCAATTCGTTTCAGTTTTTCAAATATATACATTAAAAATAATAGGAAAACAAGTTTTCCTTATAATGGGTTTGATTTTATCGGTTTTCGATTTTGATTCGATTTCGATCTGTTATGGAAAAAAGTGCTCACCATTGACTAAGTCGAGATTATGCCCAAATGGCCTCGATTTTAGTCGATCGGCCCAATTATGGCCGACCAACATTCTCGATCAGCAACTACAAATCTAAGTCAGATATAGCTTGGCCGACCCACATTGACAATTCATCCAGTTACTGAACGACTGGCCTACACCTATGTATAAAGAGCAGTGTGCATGGACAGTACATCGTATCCCAATTGCAACTAGTGGCTCAAATAGGACAATATTTGAGCTACGGCTATAATCGCACCTTAATATCTGTGATAAGTAATTTGTCATCGGGTGCTCGGCATAAGTAGGTCGGTAACCGAGCCACTGAATCAGGTGTTTGGCAACTGAGCCACCAAGTTAAGGTCGATTGGCACTTGATGTTTGTGGTATTCCTCAACGGAACATGCCCTTCGTAAGAGACACATTCCTAATCTAGTATGTAACTTCCAAGCAAAGATCAAATCCGACCTAATCAAGCTCTCTAGTAGGAAGAATACGTGGGATATGTGGAGCTTCCATAACTAGGACATTTTACATATTCACTCTCCTAATATAGCTCCTGCTATGTATGGACTCCTACCAGTGCTAGGAAGCATGCCAAATTAGGACTCTCTCTCTCTATTGCCACCATTCCTCAATAATAAATATAAAACTAAGCTTTCTTTTACGGGGATCTACACTTTTCCATTCTTACTGGAATTTCTGTTTGCAGAGAGATCTGACTTAGGCATTGGAGAGTTCCTTGCTAGATCAGTCCAGTGCTCACTCTCTTGTGTTCGTTCCTCTGTGCAGGGTGCGAAAGCAGCCTAGGTCGATTTCTTGCAGCAACACAATCTAAATTGGTTTGTTCACTCAGTCTAGTTTTCTACCATTTTTATTAAAGCTCAGAACAAAACTACACGATATTGGTTCAGTTTAATTTTGTCTGGTTTTTTAGGTTGTTTTTATTAGACCAATTTATTACATCTTAATCTCACCTCTTTTTTTTTTTTGCTAAGAAATCAATTGTATTAAGAAAAAAATAAGAAAATTTATACATGAATCAGAGAGAAATACTCATACAAAAAAAAAAAACCTTAGAGACACAGAGACCAACCCCACCTTCGGCATTGCCATCAGCAGGAGAAGGCCCCCGATCCAAAGCCTTACAGATGAGAAAAAGATTAAGGGAATCGATATCTTGGACGTTGAGTAGCGTCCCTCTCCATCTCCATAGACACCATCCTAGGCCACTCGGACACCGGGGTTGAAATTTTTTGTCTTGCTGTAGATTTGGCCAAAAAATATGCAATAACATTAGCTTCCCGATAGCAGTGAGTCACCTTCCACATAATTGAGTTCATGAAAGGAGGAACTCCCCTCCATCTCTGCTGGATTTACCATTGGACCAAACCTTTAGATATTAGGATAACGACTGCTGCAGAATCACATTCAATCCATGGATTCTTAAACCCATGCGCCTTAGCCAGCTCAAGACCAGAAATAATAGCAAAAAATTCTGCTTCAAAGTTCGTTCTAACATCAACAAATTCTCTAAAATTCAAAAGCACCTCTGCTCTCTCATTTCTGAAGATACCACCTACCTTTGCCTTCCCTAGATTACCCAAAGAGCACCCATCCGTGTTTAACTTCACCCAACCTTGAAAAGGAGCACACCAAAGCACTTCAATTATCTCCCTTCGCCTACAAACCACACGAGGAATGCCCACTCTTCTAGCACATAACAAGTTTGAGATGGAAAGTGGCTTCCCTAGATGAACAATGGAAATCATACAAATTTCCCCATTTACCTGAGCAAAGCATTGCCTATTGTTTGGCTACACCATCGTGAAATCTTACATTCCTCTCTATCCAAACAACATATGGAATAAGGATAACTCCACAAAGCCACACCATAGAGAAAGTGATAGACTTTGCTTTTCGTTTCCACCATGAAAACATATCATCTTAATCTCAGCTCTTTATATTAACTGTGAATATGCAAGAATAACATGCTGGAGAGGCCAACACTTGCATGGGTAGCAACAGTAGAATGCCAAGAAAGGAAGAATGACCCAACATGCACCTGTGCCTTCTGCCAATACTGTTGGAAGAATCAGCAAGAAAAGTGGGCCAACAGGTAGACATTAATCTTTAATAAAGGTTGATAATGATAAGGGGATTAAATAGACTCAAGGGGGAATAAGTCTAGCTCAACCGGCTAGAGAGTCCTGGACAGGATAGGCTAGCGTGTCAGCTGGACAGAATAGTCATATTTTAATTTTGTGGGTCCCACTTTTGTAATTTGACATAAGGACCTATTTTTATGAGTCTGTTATGATAAAATAAGTTAAATAATAATATACAATAAGAATTATATAATTTGAAGCTAAGTATGTAATAAATTGTATATATATATATATATATATATAACTGATACGTGCAAATGCACGTGTGAGTATTTGTCAAGTCGCAATGAAATTAAATATCTACGAAAATCTAAATGCATTCTAAAAATTATCCTTTGTAAAATTAACTGATCCAAACTTTTGTAAGACTCAATCTATTTCAGTCTAAATTGGAAAGAAAAGAAAAATAATTTAAAGTATCTAATTATAGAGTTTGGTACTTTGGTTCAAAGGAAGTAGAAAAGAATGATCATAAATTTTTATGAATAAAAAAATCTGTTAAATATTGTAGAGGAAGAAAAACATTTTTTCTTTTTGAGTATTTTATATTAAAATATATTGCGCCATTAATCCTCCAAGAAAATCCATAACTAACCCATTTTAGTTGTGTTTAAACCTAAACAATGCTAAAATAAAACTAGATTTAACCTTACATGAAGTTATAAAAGGGAAGCAAATAACGTTTCATCCACCTATAGGGTAATGCCTTATTTAAATGTCAACCGATGACAATAACACTAAATTTTAGAAATTTAACTTTAAAATGAGATTATATATAGAACTGTTTGAAGTTGTTGAATACAAAGAGATGGTAAATTAAACATACTACAGAACTTGGGACAATGCCAAACCGCGTTTTCATACCATGATCGTTCCACAAAACACACAATTTCATTTAATCATTCAATTATGTAGGAAAAGTAAGTACCCAAATCTGGGTCATTGAAGAGCCTAATCATTTAATCAGTCGGGAAAAACCCCGAAGGCACAATCTGTTTTGGGCTTGAAGCAATTATGTAAGTACAATATCACAACTAAATTTGACGTAATCAATATTGACATCATACTACACTAAAGATAGATCTTGATAATTTAACATTCCATACTTAGTATATTTATCTTAAAATAAATCAAAACTTCTCTTGGCTCCAATCACATATCCGCCAAAAGCCCATCTTGATCAGCCAAAGCAACAGTAAACAATTACTTCTTGGTTGCTCTATGTATTGATCCCTTGAGGTGTTTAGCTAGTTTATTAGCAATCTTCCATTTTGCAAAGACTCCTGTTGCCATTAGAGGCTTCATACATGCAATTTTTTGATCTTCTAGTTGTTGCTTTGTTATTTTTGTGTTCACATGTTGCCTTGCTAGATTTCTTTCTAAAAGAAATTGCGATTCTAGCTCTTGCACTTGTAGAAATAATTAGTATGGACATATCCCTAACAGACAAAACCAAGGTTTTTTTTTTTTTTTTTTACATAAAAATTATTCTTAAACTAGCAATAGATAACATAAAGGAAAATGGAATAGGAAACACTTTCAAGCAACATAAAGCAAATTAGGTATTAAGAAGACAAGGTTTAATAGACAGTGAACTTCCAAATTTTCAGAACCATGGTTGATCATAAAGGTCAAAGGAAACCCCCATGGACGCAAAACACAGAAGAAAGTCTCCTTTTTTTGGGACTGCCTCTTTTCTCCCTAAAGATCAATAGAACAAGGGTTTCAGATATGAAGGATTAGAACAAAAAAAAGAAAAAAACAGATTATGAAGCAATGCTGATAAAAAGTCATGAAGGTATTATAAAGACTAAGGAACTTGCTTTTGTAAGAGAAACATCTCCCACCCCACCCAAAAGAAGAGGAAGCATTGAAAAAGATTTAATATATATATATATATATATCTATATCTTAATTAAACAAGTAAAAGGACATAATAAACTCTTAAAATAGAGGACATATGCAAACACACAAACCTTCTCTAGCAAAGAATGATTGCGAAAAAGGGCATAGTTATAAAATGAGACCACCATGTTTACAAAGAGCTCAGTTATAAAATGATTTAATTGAAACATTGATGGGCTAAGTTTTAAGATCTAAAAACTAAACAATAGCATGGTGAATCATAATACATATTTATTAGTGATCTGTTGTCACATAAAATAATCTAATATGAAAAAAAAAAAAAAAAAAGATATTGATCATCCACGCTAGGCTAGATGAAGTTTTGGTGTCATTATATTTTTGTCAAACTATAATATGGTCAGAATTTGAGTATAAGAAGGCAAGTGAATAATTTAAAGAAATTTACTTTTTTAGGATGTAAGGGATTTTCTCTTCTTCATCTTCCCCTTAGCAATGGTGATAATTTTGCAAAATAAATTGGCTAGCTTTGATATGAAAAAAATGACGCATCTTCTGTTTACAATAATAAAGAGACCTGTTGTGTACGCCTCAGGTTGGAAGTGCGGACTTCATATTTTATTTTAGGTTTACGGCTTGTGGTAAAAGATGTGGGCCTTTCTAAGGGCTATGCTGGCCGCAAGGCTTGGAACAACCAAGTTCTACTAAACCACAAACCCCCACGCACCTCTTCCATCCCCCCCCCCCCCCCAAAAAAAAAAAATAAGAAAGAAAAAGAACCCCTGGTACGGTCAAGCTTGGCTTTTGCATCTCAGCCCAACCCATTGTTGATAGCCAAGGAGACCTTACTACCTGAAAAGTCATGTCTCCTAAGCTCAGACCCAGGTACTAATCTAACCTCATGGTACGTAATGACTTTCTAAGCTTAGACCCAGAGTTAAAGGCTTAGTCATGAAGACATTCCACCATCCTTGCTTCTCAGTGCATATCAAATGAACAATTCTAGGCAAGCCAATAAACAATTTGTTTGATCTTTGAACATAAACCTTGGAATCAATATCATATTCTACACCTATTTAGTCAATGGTCCTTTGAAACCGGAGGCCTTGCATGTTGACCTGCAATGTTGAATGATCCCGATGATAATGAAAGTACTTATTAGAGCAGTTAGAGTCATCCTCTAACTCAACCACATCTCTCCTACTACTATATAGGAGTCCTATTGGGCACCAACACTCTCTCATAAGAACTCTACTTGTACACCAATTCTAGAGATTGACTTGCACTCCAAGTCTATCACATAAAGTAGTAGAGTTGGAATCTAACTCTCACATGTGATGTAGAGTTTCAGTCAATCACTTACAAATGATATAGAGTCAATCACTTACATGTGATATAGGATATAGAGTTCTAGTACACTACAATCTTTGTACTCTCTTTATAAGGCTGTATCGTACAAGCAAGTTAGATTAATGAAATACAATTAATTCAACATGGTATCATACCTATCATATTCTACTACAAAGTGGACAGTAAGGTTCAAGAAGAAAGGCTCAGCCAAATATGACCATAAGAGGTTCTAAATATTACCGATGGAGTAAGCCATCACAAATCAACTATTTCTGAATGGAGGAGAATATTGATCATTCGAGGTGCAAGAGATCAAAAGACTAAGGTCAAATCAGGAAGATAGATGCAAATGCTTCAATATACTATGATTTTTTTTTCCGAATGCTACCTTAGGTATACCCCTATTTAATGGAAACCAAAGATGGCACTCTTTCGAAGATATGACTATGTGCAAGCTAAATTCTTAGCTTCCCATGTCTGAAAATAAAACCAACTGCTCTAAATTTCGGAAGGAAATAAAGAATAAATGCACTACTTTATTACTGAAAATTGGAAATATAACTACCGGACACGTTAGAAATGCTACAACTCATTAACAATATCTAACTTACTGTTAAAAAAAAAAAAAAAAAAGAAAAGAAAAAGAAAAAACTGTTATTGATTTGAAGAATTCACTTACTCATAATATATATCCAAGTACTGAGGAATTTCCCTTTGATCGACAAAAAGAAAAGGAAGAATATGTGAGTATGAACACTGCCCAAAAGGTGGCTGTAGCCATGAATATTCTTTGTGTGTGAGAGAGAGATTATAGAATGATGGAACAAACGTATTGAAACTAAAAAAAAATTGGAGATTTTCTGGATAAGGAAACTAAACGGAAATCGATTAAGGGAAGAGAAATTGGAAAGATACATATATTTTTTTTAGTAATATTTAGAAAGAATTTCAGAAGAGGAAGGTAAGTGGGAGAGATTTTTTTGGTAGAATATCTGGGAGAGAGAATAGAGAGCCCGAGAGCCAAAGAAGGGATGTGAGACATTGCGAGAAATAAAGTAATTAACTTTGCAATTGTGGGGAAGAGAAACTGGAAAGATACAAATTTATTTTTGGGTAATATTTAGAAAGAATTTATGAAGAAAAAGGAAATTGAAAAAAAAAAAAATTCAAAAGAGAAAGGAAAGTGGAAAGAATTTTTCTAGAGTGTTTTTTTTCCCCCTTTGTAGAAGGCGAGTGAGAGTTTCATGAATAAAGAAACTATTTTTTTGAAAATATTTAATTATAAAAAATGTAAAGGGTACCAAAAAATAGGAAAAATAAGAAAGATAAAGAAAAATGATAATGAAAACGATAAGGTATTTAAATAAACAAGAAGGGTAAAGTAGTCCATGAAAAGATTAGCCACGAAGCATGAATACATGCTTTTATATAATAGTATGATGTATTATATTATGATATTAAGTAATATATATATATATATATATATATAATATATAATATGAAAGGAGAAAGAAGAAGAGGAAGAAATCGAAAGAGAACTGATACTTCTAAGACAACAGCTGACTGATTTCTCTTCCAGGTAAGAATCTAACCCATGCATGGACTGGATTGATAAAACCATAGTTGAGAATGGTGGTTTGAGTTGGCCGATTTGGCTAAATAGGGAGATGAAAGTGAAAATTTGAGAATTCAACAAGGATCAAGGGCTTTGAGTAGATGATATTTTGCTATTTTGATGAAATTGGAAAGGAACTTCTAAATCTGAAACTGTATGCTCACTAATCAAGGCCGAATGAGATTGGAAGTCTAAGATTCTACCTAAAATTTTTAAAACAGAGAATTAATGTGAAATGGAGGTGAAATCCCATTTTAATTTCACTATTTGGTGAGATTAAAGACACATGCAAGACGGAATAAAGGATGGATCCTACGCATGCATGTGAAATTGAGGTTTGATCTTCAAATTGGGGGTTAAATACTGTTATTCCACCTTTGATTTCATAATTCCATATGGGAAATTAGTTTAATTGGGAGAAATCTGAAATTTCTGCTAAACTGCATGTATGATTTAAGAAACTAAAATGGGAATGATGAATGGACTAAAAGAGAGTTTAAAATTTAGTCTTAAACTGTTAATTGGAAATCAGGGTCTCAAAACAGAGAAGTGTGTAGGAATTTCAGACTTGGGCTTCTGCAGAAAACTGGAAGAATTGAAATTCTGCAGAAAAAGGATAACCTATGGAACACCACAGGTCGACTGGTTGGTCCTAGAGTCTCCAGCCGATTAGGCTTCCAGAGACCAGTTTGCTCCCAGTATTTAAGAGATATTTGTTGGCTTAAAAGGGGACTTGTAGGATCTATAGAGGAGATAATAAATGACCCTGTTAGGGATAAATGAATTTAAATTGATTTTAATACATGTATGTATAAATTTTTGATTTTAGGAAATCCAAATAGCAATGTGGGAGCCTGTTCAGTACCAGAAGGAGAGTTGTTTATTTCAGAATACCAAAGTGAGTGGGTGCCCCTAACCTTCTTTCTTTTAGTGTGTTTCTTATTATTGTTCATGCATTTATTGATTGCGGATGTGCATATACTTTTATTTTGATGATTTCTATATCAATGAAGTTGATGATTGTGAAATGTGAAAGGTAAGACAGGTAAGATGGGACACGTGCAAGTGCCCATGTTTGTATGTGTGAATTCGATGAATGGATGTGCATCATATAGTATGTTGGACTAGGTATCACAACCCTAAGTGCTACACCCCTTATCCGTAGGGGGTTAGGTACGTACTAATCCTGATATATGTGGCTGCCTGATCAACAGTGCACTTTTGTGGTGCACCTTGAGTGACACCAAATCACTCAAGGTGCCGCATAAGCACATGTGTCACATGCATAGTCCTGGTCGTGCTCTTCTGCTTCTAGCATCCACCAGTTGGTCACTCCGTACTCAGGTGCAGAGGTAGAGTCACATCCCATTGGTACAATGGTATCTGCATCATCATCTAAAAAGCAATGTCCATGAGGGGTGAGCTCCAACTAGCTCAGTGAGGGGTGGGGTTCATGCATAATCAAGCATAACCATCTACATATATAATATAAATCATGATGTCATGAGTACAGAAATAAACACATAGTCCATGATGCAAATGATGCAATCTATTTGATTATTTAAACAACCTAACAATACAACTAAGTCTGGTAAATGCTACTACGACACATTATGCTGTATCCTTGGGCCCGTGCACACTCACATCAGTCACCCAACGATACAAACCCTAGTGGTGATTAGGAGCCTGTCGGTCCCAGAATGCAACCGTCGATCACCTAATAAACACCTGATAATCTCCTCCTAGAAGTCACGACACCGGAATTATCATCGACCATGCCGAACTAGTTCCCGCCTCCAGTAACAATCACATCATACCGCTAGTGTGGTATTCTGGAAAGGTTCATCGAACATACCACCATTGGATTATCCAACACCTAACCCCTTGTTGGCAAGGGGATGTAGCATGGGGAATGTCATGTAACCACAATATCCTACATGCCTTGTATAATGATACAGTTAGTATGGATCACGCGACACCGAAATTACCATCGACCACGAAGCGAGTCCATTTCCAAGTATAGTCCTTTGGTGCACGATACCGTAATACCATTGGCCACAAAGTGTAACCCACGATTATATACCTATTCTAGCATACAAAGTAGTTGAGTATGGACTATGTAACACCGGAATTACCATCATTACGAAGCATATCCATTTCCAAATGCAGTCCCAGCACGATATCAGAATTACCATCGGCCACAAAGTGTAATATGCGACTACATCTAATCTAATGCACATTATCAATGCATGAATGCAACAATCATATGGCAATCATGGTATCGGAACCATCTCAGCTACACCGGATTCCATCTCACAACATAATAATGTAACATCCATACGGCAATCACAGTACCGGAACCACCTCGGCCACACCGGATTCCATCTCACAACATACATTTCATATCAATTTCAATTCCAACAACAATATACTATGCAATAATATAACATGTTATGGAACATCATAATCATTTAAGCAATTAAATAATCATGTGAAAATCCTAACACATGTGAGCTGTTCTAAAATGATTAAACAATCCCAAAACAAAAGTCAACAATCCCTCACCTTAGTTATGTTTTGTCAATTTGGTTCCAAGTGTCTCAACTGATTGGTCAACTCACTACTGGCCTCGGGATATATGTGTATCTTTGTCCTAGGCACAAAGATAACCAAACATTAATACATATCGGGAACATCAAATGAGACCAATAGGGGTTACCCCCAAAGGTTGTGTACTATCAAACCTTGACAGCCTAGGGTGTCTTCGGATTCACCTCACCGGAAACAAGTGAATTCCACTGGATTCATCAGTGGAGAATCCGGTGGCACTGGCAAAGAGCTCACAAGAGTTGCCTACCCATTGGAAACAACCCATCGGATTCAGGCCCAGGTGTTTTTGGTGGCTGTTTTGGTGGACACACAGAAGTGTGCCCACAGATTTTGGGCTTTCCGGCTTGGGCCCGATCATTGGGATTTGCTCTATCGAGTTTGTAAAGGGTGTTCCTACCTTCATTTTAAACTAAAAAAATCCTGATTCCATCAGGCCATTTAGGAGATACTACGATCGAAAGATCAAAACCCTAAATGGTCATTTGGTCACAAGGGTTGCCAGAGCTCATTGGACTTGGTTTGAGCTCGGCAATCACACCGGGGAAGTGAAATGATCATTCCCTGAGCTCCAGGAGGTGCCAAGATCATAGTTCACCTCTTGCCTAACTTAGTTAGGTCAATATATATTTATATATATATATATATAGAGAGAGAGAGAGAGAGAGAGAGTGGTAGGAGATGTAGGACCTACCTCCGATAAGATTCTAGCAAGGGTGCATGTAGTCGGGAGCAAAGGTGAGCCTCCCTCCTCTTCGTCTTCTTCTTCTCCTCCCTTTCGTTCCTTTCTCTCTTCTTCTTTCCCTCGCCCACAATTTGGACAATAAGAAGTGAGAAATGAAACTCACTTCTCACTTATATAGTAACTCACTCACTAAGGGCCGTTTGGTTAGTCCCTATTCGGTCAAAGTGAGTAAAACCGGCATTCGGGATGCACCCACCTCCTTAGAGTCATATGGAGTACAATTCAAGAGGAAGGTGTGGGAGAGTACACGAGGTCTTCCGAGGTTGTTCACAATATGGTTGGTGGGGTCCACGGGCATCGGAACCAGTTCAGCAGCCTGTTAAGCCCCCGAATTCACTCCACCGGATCCAGACCCAGGTTGTTTCTGGTGGTAAAGGTAGTGTTGTGCCTTGACTACCTGCTATCCTCAAGTGGTTACTGCACGGTGGTTCCCCTAGGCTATGTGCATGGTTCTTTGGAAATTTTGGTATGTGCCAGGATTTAGGTACGGGGTGTCAGGTTACTTATCGTTTGGGGTTAAAAGGCTTGAATCCCCTCTAGTTGGATTGGCAAGCAATACATGAGCAAGTGGGGTCATCTCTCCCCCTTTTACAATGGATTGTCACAAGCCAAAACCTGGTGGCATTTTCCACTTCCGGTCCAAGACCTATCACAACAGTTCAAATTAGATCGGGTTAGGGCATGAGTGTAACAGAATGTGGTGTTGTGGACAATCTTAGAATAGGGTCCTGGGGTAAATAGGCTAACTGGGTGCGGTGAGGTATCTAGTGCCAGCATACCTGTGCCATAATTAGGGCAAGGTGTGACATTGTGGTGGTATCAGAGTAAACTCCAAGAATGATGTCTGATAACCCACAAGATTTTAGGATCATCCAGTGCAATAAGAAGCAAAGAAATAAAAGCTTTAAGATAAAAGCCTATTTGTTGTGAAATATGGTGTGTATGGTAGAAAAATGATTAGGATATGAATGATCACTTCTGAAATCATCTAAGGAATGATGTACGTGATAAGAATACTTTATTACTCATCCTTGTTGAAAATGGATATGTGTTGAGCATTGGGAATTGATACGCCATGATTTTCAAAAAATTCCCAATATGCCTCCAAAATGTGCTCAACCTTAGCAAGAACCACGACACTGGAAAAGGGGTCAGCCTACTACTAGAGCTCACCCTGTGGTGTTTGTGAGTGATGAGATGGAAAGAGAGTCAGTATTGGGAACATAAGAATCGGTTCCTGCTGCTGCTGCTGCTCCTGCAGAGGCAGCATCTGTGTCACCTCTTGTACCTTCAGTGCTTACAGCACAAGATGTGACCACTCTGGTGATGAATATACTCCAAGGAATACAACAAGGGCTGCAACAAGCAATGCAACAAAATATGTAGCAACAACAACAGCAGCAACAACAACAGAATAGAGTTATTGAGGAAATGGCCGCAGCAATGCGTGCTAGGTGAATACCAGTTCCACCTACACCAATGGCTCCACCTCCTCCAGTTCCTATAGTTTCAGTACCTCAAGCTAACCCAGGAATTCTAGTAGTTCCACAGGCAACAGGTGGGCAAGTAACTCAGGCAGTACCAATTATAAGTACGTAGGCAGGACAACAAGGCTTAGAGAACCCACCAACAGTACAAGTGTGGACTGATATGACTAAGTTGATGGAGAAATTCCAAAAATACTGGCCTCCATACTTCAGTGGTGTGAGTTCTAATCCATTAACACCTTTAAAATGGGTGGAAGGAGTTAAAAAGGCATTGGCAGTGTTAGGTTGCAGTGATGAGCAGAAGATTATGTGTGCAACCTATCAGCTACAGAATGAAGCTTATGCCAGGTGGAAGGCTACAAAACCCATACTGTTAGCCACGCATCCACATCCCACTTGGAATTAGTGTTGGAATATCAACAGCAATTCGAGGCTTTGTATTATTTTTCCCCGGAACATATGAAGAATGATAATGCGAAGGCAAGGAAATTTGAGAAGGGATTGAGGTCTAGCATTGGAGCTATATTAGTAGCACATCGGCTCCAGAACTATGCTGATGTGGTTCAGATTGCTAAATCTATTGAAGATAAGCAGAGGGAAGGTTATCAGATTCAAGCAGCAAGAAGATCCAGGACAGGTAATACAAGGAGACCATTTGGAAGGTTGGAAGAGGAGCTTCTTCTTCTGCTATAGTACCTAGACAGAGACAGGCTAGTCAAGCTTCTACCAGCACAGTCTCAACCCGTAATTTCTACTGTTTAGCCTATTACTATGAGATGTTATGTGTGCCAGCACCCAGGGCACTATGCAAGGTTTTGTCCTCAGAGGAAATAAGGTGAATATAGTGTGGCTTCTTCTTCTTCTGCACCTACCAAGAAGTCATAGGCATCTAGGAAAGTCTTTGCATTAACGGATGAGGAAGCTAAGGTTGCACCTAGAGTAGTGATAGGTACAATGCTTGTTTTTAGTATGCCAGCACATGTATTATTTGATTCCCGTGCATCTCGTTCATTTGTATCTACTAATTTTGCTCCGAGACTGGGTGTGAAACCTAAAAAGTTAGCTTATCAGTTGATGATCAGTACACCTACCAGGTTTTTTGTAGACTTAGAAGATGTGTATTATTCAGATATGTGGGCGAGATATGATAGTCCATTTGATTTTATAGATATGAAGGATTTTGATGTTATACTAGGTATGGATTGGCTATCTGCATACCGAGCTTATGTGCTCTATGCTGAAAAGAAAATATTATTTAAGCCTAGGAATGAAGGTGAGTTTACATTACATGGACATAGAAAGGAAACTAGGAAGATATTGATTTCTACTGTCCAATTACAGAAATTATTGGAGGAAGGATGTGAAGCGTACTTGACATGTGTCCAAGATACTACAAGGAAGATTGCAACATTAGAAGAACTGGAAGTAGTAAAAGAATTTTCAAATGTATTTTCAGAGGATTTATGTAGTGTGCCCCTAGATAGGGAGACTGAATTCTGTATTGACTTAATACCTGGGCCAGCACCAGTGTCAAAGGCACCCTACAAGATGGTTACTGCTGAATTGAAGGAGTTAAAGGAATAGTTACAGGATTTGTTAAAGAAGGGTTTTATTAGACCTAGTGTATCACCTTGGGGAGTTCCAGTCTTGTTTGTAAAGAAGAAATACGGGAGTTTATGGATGTGTATTGATTATCGGGAATTGAATAAGTTGAGAATTAAAAATCGGTATCCACTTCCCCGTATTGATAACTTGTTTGATCAATTGCAAGGAGCCAGTACATTCTCCAAGATTGATTTGAGGTCAGGGTATCATCAATTGAAAATTAAGGAAATTGATATCCAGAAAACAGTTTCAAGACAAGATATGGCCATTATGAATTTGTAGTTATGCCATTTGGATTGACCAATACACTAGCAGCTTTTATAGGATTGATGAACAAAGTATTTCATGACATGTTGGATCAATTTATGACTTATGTTTTTAACAAAATTTTCCAATAACAATTCAACACTTGATTTGAAGAGAGTGACAAAAACTCTATTCCTATTGAAACTATTACAACTTATCTCAAATACTTTCAAAAGAAAAACTAACGGGAGAGGAGAGGGATGATTTAACTCTAAAAAACTTTCTTTCTTATTTATAGTCGAGGAAAATGGTTATACCTAGATTCCTTACCTAGTCATGGAACCAAAATTTCTCATTTTGTGGTGCCATATCTTCTTCTTTTCTTCTTCCCTTCTTTTTGTCATTTTCTTCATCAATTTGCATGCAATACAGTTTCATTGATGCTGAGATGTCAACATCGACATATGAGAGCAAAGGAAGGAAGGAGTCTAAATGAGAGGTGAGTCACTTCTATTATTATTATTATTATTATTTTCTTTTCCTCTCTCTCTCTCTCATGAAAACTACTTTAGAATAGTAATGAATAGTGGTGAATAGTAAATATGAATAGTAGTGAATAGCTCTTATGAATAGTAATGAATAACTATTTTATTAATTAATCTGATTAATTAACAAAATATCAATAATTATTAACTTTTAGTAATTGACTCTCTCTCTCTCTCTCTCTCTCTCTCTCTCTCTTACAAATGACAAACCGAGCCACATAACAATCAAGGAAATCCACCACAAAATGTCTATTGAAAAATATCAACAAATCTCAATTAAAGATAATTTATCAATAGACACATCTTAGATAGGTATAACTAGCACTCCTCCCAAAACCATAGAAACTTTTATTACATTTTAGTCCTTCCACATTATAACATCACATAACGGACTTATGGGTATAGAAAATACACACCTCCAAAATCCCTAGTCCATTGAACAACCAATATAAGAGTCTTAACTGGCGATTGGATATAAAACATTTATAAAATAAATTTTAATATATAATTATATTGTGAAAAATTTACAAAATTGCTACCGGTACGATTACAATTAGAAAATTCTCTTAAGATATTCTCCCATTTGGAAGTTAGATACCTTGTTTAGGATCTCGTCCATCCACAATGAAACACTGTACATTTAGCGCACCGATATGTAGCCAGTGTGGGCATTAACATTTGGTACACCACAGATAGACAATGTGCAATTGTAATGGTAAAGACCTCTCAGGTATAAAAACAAAATAACTATAAGAGTTACTTCTTACTTAAATAACTAGTGGTATTCCATGCAAGTATCTCAAATGATCATGTTCAATAGAAACACCTCATGAATTCTCACACCTATAATCTGCAATCTCGTTGTGAGATTATATAGTGGGACAACCGTAAGAATAGAATGCCCAATTCTATCCCTAGTTGTGAACTATTTAAGGTCATACCCAGGGCAGCCATCACAGATAAAATAATGATGTAAATTAATAAAATAAATCTTTATTAAAATGAATGGATGGACATACATATATATCTAACAATTTGTAACTTGTACATCAAAGCCAATGCTCTATAAATCTTACACCCATGTTCTCAATATGTATATTAAATATAATAGGTTAGATCCTTCTGTAAGGGGATTTTCTTATTTTCTAATGTGCTCTTGTTTTCTTTGCTTAAGCTATGTCTCCCTTGTTATCGCAATATAACTATATAAGGTGTTGCACTGGCTCAAGTGCCACATGAAAATCAGTTAAGAACTTCCTTAACCAAGCACCCTCTTTGGCTACTTGACAACCTGCCAAGTACTCTGCTTCCATTGTGGAGTCTACCATTGATTTATGCTTGACATTCTCCCATATAATTGCTCCTCCACCTATTATAAACAACATGCCAACTTTCTATCATCTTTATCAGTCTGGAAATCAGAATTTGTCTATCCCACAACTGATAAACTATTTGCACCATGTACTAAGAAATTGTCCTTCGTTATTGTAAAGTATTTCATAATGCACTTGATAACAGTCCAATATTCTGGTCCAAGGTTCGAATGGTAACGACTCACCATACCAACAGCATGACAAATGTCTAGTCTAATACACAACATCGCATACATCAAGTTTCGATTACCAAAGCATATGGAACTTTCTTCATAGCCTCAACATCCTCTGGGGTCTGAAGACACTGTGACTTAGAGAGAGTGATGTTGTGTCTGAAGGGACCATTTATTTTCTTAGAATCTTGCATTCTAAACCTTTTCAAAATTTTGTCAATATAGTTGGACTATGAAAATCCTAGCATCTTATGCTTGCGATCTCTCACAAGTTTGATGCCCAAGATATAATTTGCATTTCCTAAGTCTTTTATTGAGAAATTAGAGGACAACCAAAACTTAATAGAAGAGAGAATGCCCACAACATTCCCAATCAATAATATGTCATCCACATATAGGACTAGGAAACATACCATACTCCCAGTGATTTTCTCGTATATACACGATACATCCATGTTTTGATTAAACCCAAATGTTTTGATCATTTGATAAAAGCGGATGCTCTAACTTCTTGACGCTTGGTTGAGTCCATAAAGGATCTTAATAGCTTTCACACTTTGTTCTCTTCATCTGGTGAAGTGAACCCTTCTAGCTATTACATATAGATATTTTCTTCAAGATACACATTTAGGAAGGCAGTCTGCACATCCATTTTCTAGATCTCATAATCATAGTGTGTTGCTATAGACAATAAAATCCAAAAAGACGTCATCATTTCTACTAGTGAATAAGTTTCATCATAATCCACTTGTAGACACCGAATTTTGTCACCCCCGGCAATGATGACAATATGAAGGATTACATGTTGGATATTTTAGACTTGGAGAATTTTCAAACTTAGAGTAGAAAATGACCATTTTTTTCCTATAAACTTTCAAGAGAAAATATTTTCAAAAATGAGAATTTAATGTTGTGGATTATTTTTGTTTGTCCCCTCAAGTCGGACATTACACTTTGATGCGAGAACTATGCGAATCGACGTCCGATTCTCTCTTTCATTATATGATTCGGGTCCCTACTTTATGCATATTTTTGGCTTTCCTGTCGAGACGACAATCATGTTTTACATCATTGGATAGTGTTCGGATTGAGCTTTCTAACGACATATTACAAGTCAAATTCTGACAAACGGTTTGAAAGATATGACCCCTGAGAGTTGACTCCAAAGTTCGGTATCAGATTCCATTCCGAGCAACCAAAGAGTGCCACATGGCGCCCAAACCCCTTTGTCCAAAAGCAAGCCTTTTTGGACAATTCTCTCTAGTTTTTTAGTCCCACATCGAAAATAAGAGAGAATTATCCCAAGTCCCAAGGCTATAAGAATAGCCCTTCCTCTCTTCCAAAATGGGGGAAAAAGAAAATTTGGGAGAAGGAATATGGCCCAATGAAGGTTTTTACTAATTCTCTCTCTCTAAATAAAGAATCTCTCCAAATATAAAATTTTGAATGTGTAATCCTTCCTTGAGCCAGGAGACCTAGTCCGGTTCGGTTGGATTTTGGGGCTTGAAGCAAAAGGGTTATCTCCCCTTGTTTCCTGATTAAAGCCGGGTTTAAGGTATTTATTTTTTTCTTCTTCTTTTTCCCCAATAGCAATTTAGAATTTGTTTAATTTAATAGATTAGTTTCTAATTCATTAATAATTGATTTATTTAGATTAATTATGTTTAATTAGTTTCAGTTTGGCTCAATACGGTTTACTACATGTGAATTGATTTTTTCTGGTCCAATTAAAGGTTTTTAGGTTTAATTGATTCTTTTAGATTAATTAGGTTTAATTGGTTTTTTTTATTTAACATGCTTACTTAAGTAGATTTGATTTGGTTTAGCTTTTTTTTTTCTTTTTTCTTTTTTTTTTCTTGTTCTTTTAATCTAGGCCCTTAGATTAGGATCTCAAGCCCTAATCTCTTCCCCCATCTTTTCTTCCTTTCTTTCTTCTGTTCCCTATAGCAGAAAATCAGCCGCACCTTTATCCTCCTTTCTTCTTCTTCTTTTTCTTTTCTCTTTTTCCAAGACCACACCATTTCCAAGCCCTAGTGGAGTGGGAACTATGCTTCTCTTCACACTCTCTCTCTATCTGAGCTTTCTATATCTATATAGAGATCTACAGGATTATTCCACTCCGGCGATATGATTCAGGCGAAAACCTGAGTTTTCATTTCAAAACATTATTTCCAATCGGATAGTTTTCCTTGGATTTTGATATTCTTTCATTATTTCTGGTTATTTTTTACTGGTGTCACGTGCTGCATGATCATTGGTAATGGCTTCGGCTTGCGTGAACAACATCGGAGTTTCGCCGAAAACTTTTCTCGACTGCCCTCCGATATTCCCGGCATATGGCTGGTTGAGTCCTAGAATTTCTTTCAGTCGTGATTTCCCCGAAGAGGATCCGAATGCGAAGACGTCCTCAACAGCTGAACAACAAAATTCTACGGAGAAACAAGATCCTGAAGTTTACGGTAAGGATTTCAAAGATTTTGAGTTCAGGCTTGAAGATCCGGTGACAATGCTTCCGGCGGACGAGCTCTTCTCCGATGGGAAGCTTGTGCCTCTGCAACTTACCACGGTTCATCCTTCTGTTGATTTGAATGCGGCAACATCGCCTTCGGAGGAGATAAGGTCACCAGAGGAGATGAAATCGTGCTAGAGAACTGAGGTGTCCGGGATAGATCCGTACTTATTCTCCCCTAAGGCGCCTAGATGTTCGAGTAGATGGAGAGAGCTTCTAGGGTTGAAGAAGCTGTAGAGCAATCCCGCTAAGCAGGATTTGAAGAAGTCTAATTCATCTTTATCTTCGAAGGATACTAACCCCAAGACATTGAAGCATTTCCTCCACAGGAACTCGAAATCTTCTTCAGCGGGGGCAGATTCTTCGTTGAGCCTTCTGTTGCTGAGGGATTCTGATTCGGAGTCCGTTTCGATTTCTTGCCGCCTTTCTCTTTCTTCTTCATCTTCTTCTGGCCTTGACCATGAAGATCTCCCGAGGCTTTCCCTTGATTCGGATAAACCGAATCCGAGCCAAACATTTTCTTTGGGCTAAAACCGATTGGGTTTTGCTCATTATTTTTGAATCATATGATAATCATAGGGTTTCACTAATTTCTATTAAATTAGGATTTTAAATAAAAAAATGGGTCTATGGGCCGTAGTTTAGGATGTAGGTCAGTACGGGCATGGTTGGCCCCCCCCTCAAACTGGCTCGTAGCATTAGGTGCGTTACTTGGGTTTTCGGGTTGATAAAAATGAACCCGTTTCGGTCAATTTCTTTTTATCTCAAATAGTGTGTCCCTTTAGAATTAATTGTGCATTTAATTTAGAGTCGGATATCTTGCTATATTGATAATCATTAGACTTAGATAGGTTAATCAATATCATGTTTGCCATGCTTCGTGTTTATTAACAACGTTTTTGATACTTGATGATTCTTTTTTTTTTTTTGTTTAAATCAATTCATTTTTCTCATGTATGTAGGTTAGCTAGTATTCATTTTTTATCCACTCCTCACTCATACCACCACGTGGGACATTTACAACCATTATATATTTAACATAATAGTTAGATTCCATTTACTTAAATTGAGATAGTTAATTAAATAATTATTTTAATATTTAATTAAATAAAGTCTTAACTCATTAGATTAATTAAGGTTCATAATGCATTTAATTGACTCTTAAATTTTGGTTTTAATTGTTTAAATTATTAGATTGATTAGGTTTTCGAAAACTTCCACCTTAAATAGTTAGACTTGGGTAGTTTTCACCATTCAATTCAAGTTTTTGTCTTTCTTTAAAATATTTTTACCTATTAGATTAATAGATTAATTAGGATTGCAATAATTCATTTCACAAATCATTAGGGATTAGGATTAATCATTTTAATTAATTCAATTTAGGATCTCACAAATTCATTGATCATCCATCTAGGTCAGGCTCAATTAATCAAATTAGTTTAATTTAGGGTTTCATAAGTTGCTAAACTAATCCTAGGTTTAGGCTTATTTCATTAGCTTAATCTAAGACTCATAATACATCAATTAAATCATTTAGGGTTTTTAATTTTAATTAGCGTAATCATTTCATTATCTGCATCATAACCTAGCTAGCATAATTTAGACACTTAGTTTAGGGTTTTCACATGTCATGCTTAAATACCTAGTTTAGGGTTTTTAGTGACCTAGATTTAGGACTAGTTAGTAGGGTACAAACAAACTTTGGTCAAACAGAAGGAGACCGGCCTTAGGGTCAGGCAGACTGGGTGCCTAACACCTTCCCAGTCTGTCACTTGACATTTGTCCAGAATCTTGGTGCAAATCAGTTTTATCCATCAGATTCATTAGTCTCTCTCCCTTAATTAGGGGAGACATTTATGGGTCCTAGACCCTTTCTAGGTGGCGACTCTCTTTTACCCATAACGTGTATCCCCCCTTGGCATTTTGATGACCAGGGGATACTACCTCATCTCATTAGGGTCAAACTCCAGCGTGTGTGCACGTGCTATGCGCCATATCGCAATCCTGGGCGGAGGTCCATGATACCTACAGTGGCAACTCCACTGGGGATGTCAGACTCTTGATTGACCATTGTTTGTATAGCTTTGTTTGTACCTTATTGTTTGTATATTGACATGTTATTTTTCACTTTTCATCACTTGCAGACACTTCTTGCATTGAGCACAGCATGCCTTACCCTTATTCACCCTCGTGGTGTAGCTGCCAGGGTCCCTCACATATGTTTGGGCCGCCCCCAATTACATTACACCCCTTGATACCGTGCCATTTAGGTCTAGAAGATGAAACTTATTGGCGAGGGTGTTACCTTGCGTGCTTGAGGGAGATCACACACATTTAGGTGTGCCCAAAGAGACGCTATTGGTTAACACTCTGAGATTGATCTGCTTGAGCTATTCCCCTATTGGTATAACAAAGGGACCACGTGCCTCTGATTCATTCCGTGTATACGGGTGATAGGTATATCGGTCTTTTCAAGGTAGCCTTTTCGGTCCTAAACCTAGCCCACATGCATCATACACTTGGACATAGAACCAATGACTAGGATCAACACAACGGAATTAAAGTTTCCTTCATGTTGGAACCCCTTGTAGTCATTTTTTTACCCGTCTCAATCTACCATCCACCAACAGAAGGATTGGATTTATCATTAACATTAAAGGTGCTAGTGTTTATAACTACACTAGTTGTTGATTATTACAACTGCACCGTATGATTGGTACCGTGGCTATATGCTAACATCACCAGTCCGATGTGGTATAGGTCTCAACCTGGTAAAGGTTCACACATGCTATCTCAATGTTAACGGTGGACCCAAATTCGTCCACCACAGTTTTTGATTGATTCAGTGTAAAGTCGCCTACATAAGTGTTCTTATAGGAACCACATTTGCTTGATCCATCACTTAAGAGTCTCTTCAACTTAGGTACACTTCTTTAATTATGCCGCTAAGTTGATGCCACTCCCATTTGAGCTAACTCTTGTTTGGTCTGGTCATCCTTGTTTGCGTATGTTTGGCTAGTCTTGTGTTCAAGTAGGAGAGTATTGTGTATTGCCATCTCACCATCTATATTTGTCCTTTTCCGGTACCAGTTAGTGCCGCCAACATCTTACCCCAATCATCCTTTCTCATTCATCCCACTTAGTTGGGATTGTCCTAGCAACCTCTCGGGACCATCATTCAGTGGTTCTCGATGGTAGGCATTCCTCCACAACCACCTTTGGATAACATGGATGGTCGAATGGCTAGGCTAGAGGAAATGATGGCCAACCTCACGGAGGTGGTATGCACACATATGGTCGCACCAAGGGAGGAGGTTCCGGATCAATGAAGTCACCCTCAAACTCCTAGGTTTGTTCCCCAACCTCCATACCCGGTCGAGGATGAGTATGACTTCTATGCCAAAGCTCCTGCCTTCAGGGCAGTTGAGGATCAAGAGAAGAAGGAATTGAAGGATCAGGTCAACCGTTTGGAGCATATTATAAGGAATATGAAAGGGGCAGAAGACCAAATTTTTTATACTAAGGGGCTATGTTTTTTTCCCCAAGCAATCTTGCCAGAAAGGTTCAAGTGGACATGTGACAAGTTCGATGGAACTGGGGATCCCTATACCCACTTGAAGTCTTTCATTGGATAGTTGAGGATAAAGAGGTTCACAGATGAAATGTTGGGGCTAGCTTTTCAATTCTCTCTAACCGGTGCGGCTCACCATTGGCTTATGTCTTTAGATAAGGCATCCTCTCATACTTGGAAGGACATTATGAGAGTTTTCACCAAACATTATGGCTACAATACTGAAGTGGAATTAACAAGAAGAGAATTGGAAACGATAAGGCAAATGCCGAATGAAGGGTTCACCGAATATTTGAGGCATTTCCATGACAAAGCATCCATGATGAGGGATTGACCAAGTGAGCGAGATCAGATTGCCATGATCATGAGGTCGGTGTGTGGTCCCTACAAGGATGTGTTATTTGGCCAGGAAATATTGACATTTGATGGACTCAGAATGGCAGCCCAGCAGGTTGAAGATGCCCTCGCCCAAGAAGAGCTCCCCAAGTACAGCAAACTTGCTAAGGAGGCTAGTAGCAACAAAAAACCTCCTACCCAACAGAGGAATTCGGGGTCTAATGCCACGATGGTGAATCTTCCCACAACGCCGGCCTTGCCTACTCCAGCAACGCCATTTGTGATTGAGCAAGATGCAACCCCCACTCCCCGTCATCCTCGAAGGCAGTTCACTGACTTGGGGACTTCTTTGAGTTTAGTTTTGAATCGTTTGCTTCAGGCCGGTCTTATAGTCAAGCCAGAGCCTAGACCCTTACCTGAGCGAAAACCTGATTGGTTCAATCCAAACCTGTTTTGTGACTACCATTCTCAGCAAGGTCATGCAACAGATAGATGTTACAAGTTGCAAGAAGCAATCAAGATCTGCTTGATGCAAAGAAGTTTGAAATCCAGGTCAAACGACCCAATGTTGCCACAAATCCCATTCCTTAGCATCGAGCAGTTAACGCCTTGCAGGAAGATTTAGGAAATTTTGACCCGACTTCCCTTATCATTTTTCTATCAATGAAGAGAAGCCAATAAGTGGTGACCAATGTTGGAGATCTTAGCGGATTTACTTTCCCCCTTTTGGCTGATGTTGTCACTTCTAGTTTAAAAGAGCCTGTAGAGTCAGAGTTGAAGGAAGACCTAGATGTTAGCGGTATCTTCGATGAGGAGATTATGATGATTGGTGGGGCCAATGAATTTGAGACACCTTCACCCCACTTGTTGATTCATCGTGCTGAGGGCGTCATTCCTAACTGGACCTGTTTGGATGAGTTTGTTTACCCTGAGGAGCTGAAATTTGTACCTAAAGAGTCAGCCATGTCTGGGCCTAAGTCCTTTAAGTTTGTAGGCAGTCCACTAGTTGTTTCTCCTTCTGTTTCTCTCTATGTCGGAGAAGGTATTTCCACTTATGCAGTGTCAGTTCCGGTCGGAGCTAAGTCTGATGTAATTGTCCCAGTTATTAATGAAATTAATTCTTCTGAGTATATTGCTTCTTCCTCTTCCCTATCCCCTCCATCTCCTGATGATGAATGTTGTGATGACCCATCGCCTGAATTTCTCAAATCATTAAAATCTGTAAAGGAAAAGATGGCCAAACATGTCTGTGAGGATTTCAGACTGATAAATTTGGGGTTAAAACATGATCCCGGGGAGGTTAGACTTGGCATGTCCCTTGATGAGCAAGAGACAACCCAATTAATTGAGCTCTTAAAAGAATTTGAGGAGGTGTTTGCTTGGTCATACACCGATATGCCTGGTATTGATGCCAGTATAGTTTAACATCATCTCCCTCTTTTCTCTGATGCAAAGCCGTTCCAACAAAAGATTCAACGCATGCGTCCGGATTGGGCTTTGATGGTAAAAGAGGAGATTGCCAAGCAACTCAGTGTAGGGTTCATTGAGGTAACGAGGTATACTGAATGGTTGGCAAATGTCGTAGTTGTACCAAAGAAGGATGGTCAGATTAGGATATGTGTGGATTATAGGGACATTAATAGGGCGAGCCCCAAAGATAATTTTCCCTTACCACACATCGATCTTCTAGTGGATAATACTGCGGGGCATGCGCTTCTATCATTCATGGATGGGTTTTTTTGTTACAATCAGATCCAAATGAATCCCAAAGATAAAGACAAGATGTCTTTCACTACGGATTGGGGCACTTATAGATATAGGGTGATGACTTTTGGTTTGAAGAATGCCAGTGCTACCTACCAAAGGGCTGCCACCACTATCTTGCATGATTTGATACACAAAGAAGTGGAGGTGTATGTAGATGACATGATTGTCAAGTCGATTAATCGAGAAGGGTACTTTAAGGCTTTGAGGGTTTTCTTTGAGAGGATCAAGGAGTTCAAACTGAGATTGAACCCACAAAAATGTGTATTTAGGGTGACAGGTGGTATGCTTTTGGGGTTCATGGTAAGTGAGAGAGGCATTGAGATTGACCCATCCAAAATCAAAGCGATAATAGAAATGTCACCTCCTCAAACGAAGAAGGAAATTCGAGGGTTTTTAGGAAGGATCCAATACATTAGTCGGTTCATTTCTCAACTAACAGCCATATGTGAACCGATCTTCAAATTACTGAAAAAGGATCAACCTAAGAGGTGGAATCCTCAATGCCAATTGGCTTTTGATCACATCAAGAGCTACCTGGTAAACCCACCAATCCTCATTCCCCCTACTCGCGAAAGGCCATTGTTGTTGTGTCTCTCTATATTAGAAACCTCCATGGGATCGATGGTGGCTCAGCATGGTCCAGATGGGCATACAGAGCAAGCAATTTATTACCATAGTAAGAAGTTCATAGACTATGAGACAAGGTACACAACCCTGGAGAAGACTTGTGCAGCTTTGGTTTGGGTAACAAGGAGGTTGAGACATTACATGTTGACCTATTCAGTCTTTTTGGTATCCAGAATGGATCCCATCAAGTATCTTTTTGAGAAACCCGCGTTGACGGGCAGATTAGCACGTTGGTTATTGCTTCTAAAAGGAGTTCGACATTGTGTATGTCACCTAGAAGTCCATCAAGGGTAGTGTCATCTCTGAACACCTATCCGCACATCCAGTTGTTGATACAAGGCCTTTGAATGACATATTTCCAGATGAAGATGTAGTTTCTATTGAGGTTGAAGATGAGGTTGGCATTTGGCAAATGTTCTTTGATGGAGCCGCCAATCACAAAGGATGCGGAGCCAGAGTTCTACTTATAAGTCCTAAAGGGTTGAACATGTCCATGGCATATAGGTTGGACTTTGAGTGCACCAACAACATGGCCGAGTATGAAGCTTGCCTTATAGGATTGGAAGCAGCCATCTCTATTGGGGTCAAAAGATTGGAAGTATATGGAGATTCGTCGATTGTCATATGCCAAGTCCAAGGTAAGTGGGAAACAAAGGAGGAAAAGTTAAAACCATACCAAGGGTGTGTAGAGTCTCTAATGAAGCAGTTCACAGAAATTAGTTTTGACTATTTCCAGAGGGACAATAAGTGGTTTGCCGATGCTTTGGCTACTCTCGCATCGATGGTTGATTTTGGTCCAGGTGAGCAAATACAACCATTCATTATAGATTGGAGAGATCATCCTTCACATCAAGGCTTCGTTAATGCCCTAACAGTAGATGGGAGGCCTTGGTTTGCCCATATTTTGGATTTTATCAGAGAGGGGAAGTACCCTGTAGATGCTACCCAAGGAGATAAAAGGTTCCTGAGGCGTTATGCCACCCCATTCATATTACACGAAGATATTTTATACAAGCGATCTTTTGATGATGTACAAATGGTGTGCATGGATGAAGATCAAGCACAAACAATCTTGGAGCAAGTACATCAGGGAATCTGTGGCTCTAACATGAATGCCCATATGTTGCCTAAGAAAATTCTTCGCTTAGGGTATTTTTGGAATACACTAGAAGCCGATTGCACAGAATTTGTGAAGAAGTGCCATAAATGTTAGATTTTTGCCAACCTCATCCATGTGCCCCCTACAGAATTACACATGCTGAGTTCTCCGTGGCCTTTTTCCACTTGGAGTATTGATGTGATCGGAAAAATTAACCCCAAAGCTTCGAGCGGGCACGAGTTTGTGTTGGTAGCTATTGATTACTTCACCAAATGGGTAGAGGCTCAGTCATACGCAAAACTCACAGCGGAAAAGGTAGCCAAATTTTTGCAAGAACATATCATTTGCCGACATGAGATGCCCCATGAGGTGATTTCTGACCAAGGTCAACATTTTAGGGGCAAGGCACAAGAGTTATGTGACCAATTCAGGATTGCAAGGCACAGGTCTTCTCCTTATCACCCTCAAACCAATGGAGCGGTTGAAGCGGCAAACAAAAACATGAAGGTCATACTCCAGGAGATGGCTGATAGGAACAATGATTGGGCTAACAAATTACCTTATGCCTTATGGGCTTATCGGACTTCTATTAGAACTCCAACTGGGGCAACTCCGTACTCTTTAGTATATGGGATGGAAGCAGTCCTCCCGGTTGAGCTAGAGGTCCCCTCTCTTAGAATCCTCATGGAGAGTCGGATTCCAGAAGCGGATTGGCTCAAGTCAAGGTACGAGGAGTTGAACCTCATTGATGAAAAAAAGATAAAGGCAATGGACAACATGAAGAAGTATCAACTGCGAGTTGCAAGGGCTTTCAACAAAAAAGTCCACCCACGTTCCTTGGAAGTTGGAGATTTAGTTTTAAAGGAGCAGAGAGCACCCATTCATGACCCAAGGGGCAAGTTTAGGCCAGACTGGAGTGGCCCTTTTGTGGTGAAGGAAATCCTCCAGGGGAAGGCAATACGCCTTGTAGATCTTGATGGTCAAGAACTATAGTACCTGACCAATTTAGATCAGCTGAAAAAGTATTATGTTTAGCCTCTGCATTCAAAAAAAAAAAAAAAAAGGGAATGCAATGAAGGAAAACTACCTCTGAGGCATAAACTACGCTCGACCTGATTCCTAAATTTTTAGGATACGTAAGCAGCTTGAAAGTCAAAATCGAGCTCGGTCAATTTCCGCCACACCTCATAGCGGGTTGGACCTAATTTTCTATTTTTATTTATCCCTTTCCCCTTTCAGACAAATGGTTTCTCGCTACTCTTATCATCAGGAGGTGATCGAGGCCGACTAAGAACTCTTTCCACCGTCTCTCAAATTCGGCAGATTCCAAAGAGTTTTCATCTTTAGTCCTTTTTTCAAAATGACTATTTTGATTGACATGATTTCTCCCGTGAACTCATCATCCTTGCAAATAATTGTCTTGATCTGGCTCGAAGACTCCATCTACCATTCTCCTATTTGACGATTCCCAAGAGTTTTCAATAGCCCCTCTTTTAGCTTAACTTTTTCTTTAGTCAGCGTGATCCCTCTCGTAAGGTCGCTATCCAAAGTAGTATCCTTACTCTACCCGTGGCAGAACCATCGGGTTAGTTTCCTTCAGTATGTGTGTCTTAACATTTGTTTTAGTTCATGGTTTAGGCCCAGACATGATCACGGTCATCTAAGAGACCAATCTTACATTTTCTCAATTGGCTCAAAGGGTTCTTAGCTTTTGCAAATGACAAGAGAAAAAAAAATCGATATAATTTTGGCGGATGTGTCATATGATATTTTCCTGTAAATTGGTCCTTTCCCTAACTTACATTTTATGATGTACCCAGAAAATCTAAGTTGTATTTTGTTGCTCCCATTATTATCATGGATGTTGCTTTCTGCCGATGGATGGTAGCAATAAGGGATGACGACCCTGAAGTCCTTGAAGAAGTGCACCTCTATGCACTCTTTCATCTCCAGCGCATCAGTCCTTGTCGCACTTTGATACATGAGGCATCTCGTTTCTGGATCCGAGAACTTCATGTTTTTTTATTCAGAACTGTGGAAATTCTCCCTACTCTGGAAGAATTTTGAGCTTGTCTTGTTTACAATCATCGGGGAGATGTTTTTCACCCAACACTACAACCCGTTAGCTCGATAGAAATTTGAGAATTTTTTTGTTTGAGTGCTAAAGAGGCGAGGCGATTCATGGCAAGTGATCGAATCAATATTTATGCTGTTATTCAGGAGTTTGACCCACTTCGATCAAATACTAAAAGCTTTAGGGTGCATCAAAGGAATGCTTTCCTTTTCTGCATGATCACTCGTTATCTGTTGTATTCCCCCAAAGTGTGGAGGCTTACCCATTATCATCAACGTCATCCGGCAGTTGAGACAAGGTTGCGACATTATCCCTACTGTTTTGGCAGAGACTTTGAGAGGACTTGATATTATGACAGGTCGTCGAAATGTTTGCACCAATGACTTTAATGGGTGCTTCGCCCTCCTCCAGGTATGGTTAGTCGAGCGCCTTCAATTGGTCCAACCTTTGGTTACAGCTCATTTGGAACCGTTTTAGTATTTCAAGCGAATTCAGACCTTTAACTACCACGATGCAACAAATTGGCCTGAGCGACTGGGAGCCCTCACAGAGCAAAGCATCAGGTGGGAAGTCCATTGGTGGTCAGTTCGGAACCCTGTTTTACACACTTCTATCTATGACTATGTCAGGTTGTTAGGCATATCCTATACCTCCTTCTACATACCAGCTCGCTTTATGCGTCAATTCGGTTTACCTCAGGGTGCTCTAGGGGATGTGGGTACCGCGCCTATGACAAAGGCTTTAACAGAAGGTTTGGTGAATTCCATTGTAGCATCGTGGAACCATTTGGCTCGCCTAGGTTAAGGTTTTTAAATTGAAGATCTTTTGGTCTGGGTAGCGTTTACTGAGGAGTCGTTCCCCACCTTTCTGCTTTTCAAAACTTGTAGTAGTTGTGGTGCCATTTTTTTCCTTTCAATGAAAAGACTTTGTCCTTTATGATGATCACTCTACTAGCAACATTCTCCTTCCTGAACATATGGGCTTTGTGTGTTTTTACTAACCACTAACCTTCGTATGATGGTGCTCTTTCCAAGCCCCTTGGCTTTCGGATCTAGACCTCTCGTGGATTCGGCATGTGATGGCATCTTGAACACCATTGCGATCTCTTAAATTCAATGCAGTTGTTTGTTGCTAACTTTGCTAAGCTTCATGTCCTTATTCAGGTATTTGAGATCCAGAATCTTCCAAGTTTTCCTTTGCTAATTCCAATGTAGGTGCACAACCAAACACATCATTGGCACCAATTTCGTGAGAATCCTTAGGATCACAACCGAGCACCGTTGTTGATCCCAGCTAAGCACCACTGTGCGAGGATGATCATCCTCTACAAAGAATCCCAAGGTTCATAGTCATGCACGACTGCCAAGGTGGACTATCCGCACCAATTTGTAGAGAATCCTTAGGATCATAGCTGAGCACCGCTATTGATCCCAACTGAGCACCGCTGCGCAAGGACTATCCACACCAATTTTTTGAGAATCCTTAGGATCACAACCTAGCACCGTTGTTGATCCCAGTTGAGCACCGTTGTGCAAGGATGATCATCCTTTGCAGAGAATCCCAAGGTTCATAGTCGTGCACGACAGCCAAAGTGGACTATCCACACCAATTTGTCAAGAATCCTTAGGATCATAGCTGAGCACCGCTATCGATCTGAGCTGAGCACCGCTACGCGAGGACTATCCACACCAACTTTTAGAGAATCCTTAGGATCATAGCTGAGCACCACTATCACTCCCAGCTGAGCACCGCTGCACGAGGACTATCCACACTAACTTTGTGAGAATCCTTAGGATCACAATCGAGCACCGTTGTTGATCCCAGCTGAGCACCGCTGTGCGAGGATGATCATCCCTGGCAGAGAATCCCAAGGTTGACAGTCACGTGGCTAGAAACTCAAATTTTTGGCATCACACTGTTTGGGCATTACCTATGTCGCACCCCGTTCACACTGAACCGGAGCCGTGACCGAGTTAACACCGGTTAACCCAAACCTGCCAGGATCATCAGATACTGTATTCCACCACAGCATACACACAACTAATATAAGTTCATCAGATCAGTGGAAGACTAAGTTTTACCTGTGAATAAATCCCATATACTTGATACCCGAATTGTGATACAATAATTATATACATGTGGGCCCGAAGGCATGATAATTACACAANAGGTTTTATATCATGGTAGCACCCACACACTACTTGATTTTGCATGTGTTATTGATCGGCGTTTCCTATCTTTGGTCTTATCTCTCGTTTTGCATTTGCATTTGCACCTCCGCCATCCTTGAGCCGGATGTCGGCAGTACATTGCTCTTGGTGACAAAATGGTGTGTTCTTTTCTTTGCCTTTCGACCGTTACACAGGTCTCGGTCAAAGAGGGGCAATCTGTAGACACCGAATTTTGTCACCCCCCGGCAATGATGACAATATGAAGGATTACATGTTGGATATTTTAGACTTGGAGAATTTTCAAACTTAGAGTAGAAAATGACCATTTTTTCCTATAAACTTTCAGGAGAAAATGTTTTCAAAAATTAGAATTTGATGTTGTGGATTATTGTTGTTTGTCCCCTCAAGTCGGACATTACACTTTGATGCGAGAACTATGCAAATCGACGCCCGATTCTCTCCTTCGTTATATGATCCTGGTCCCTACTTCATGCATATTTTCGTAAAGGTTCCCGGTTGAGACTACAATCGTGTCTCACGTCATTGGATAGTGCTCGGACTGAGCTTTCTAATGACATATTACACGTCGAATTCCGACAAACGGTTTGAAAGATATGACCCCGAAAGTTGACTCCAAAGTTTGGTATCAGATTCCATTCCAAGCAACCAAAGAGTGCCACATGGCGCCCAAACCCCTTTGTCCAAAAGCAAGCATTTTTGGATAATTCTCTCTAGTTTTTTAGTCTTACATCGGAAATAAGAGAGAATTGTCCCAAGTCCCAAGGATATAAGAATAGCCCTTCCTTTCTTCCAGAGGAGGAGAAAAATTTGGGAGAAGGAATATGACCCCATGAAGGTTTTTGCTAATTCCCTCTCTCTAAATAAAGAATCTCTCCAAGTATAAAATTTTGAATGTGTAATCCTTCCTTGAGCAGGGAGGCCTAGTCCGGTTCGGTTCGATTTCGGTCTTGAAGCACAAGGGTTATCTCCCATTGTTTCTTGATTAAAGCCGGTTTAAGGTATTTTTCTTCTCCTAATTGCAGTTTAGAACTAGCTTATCTAATTTAATAGATTAATTTCTAATTTATTAATAATTGATTTGTTTAGATTAATTATGTTTAATTAGTTTCAATTTGGTTAAATATGGTTCATTAGATGTGAATTGATTTATTCCGGCCAATTAAAGGTATTTAGGTTTAATTGATTCTTTTAGATTAATTAGGTTTAATTGGTTTTTTTATTTAAGATGCTTGCTTAAGTAGATTTGATTTGGTTTAGTTTTTTTTTTTTAAATTGTTTTTGTTCTTTTAATCTAGACCCTTAGATTAGGATCTCAGCTATAACCTAATCCCATTTCTTCTTCTTCTTCCTCTCTTCCATCTTTCTTCTCCAGCCGCCCCTCTCCACTCCCTTCTTCTTCCTCTTCTATTCCTCCTAACCGAACCTGCACCTCCTTCTCTTCTTCTTCTTCTTCTTCTTTTCTTCTTCCCTGCTGCTGCAACCACTAACCGGCAGCCACCGAACTCAACCTCTCCTCCTTCTCTTCTTCTTCTTCTCTTTTTCTTCCTAACCGAACCTGCAACCAAACACCTTTTCTTCTTCTTCTTCTTCTTCTCCTTCTTCTCATCTTCTTTTTCTTTCCTTCCTCCAAAATCTGCAGCGACCGAACCCTGTCTTGGTGGCGACTCCCTTTTACCCATAACGTGTATCCCCCCTTTGGCATTTGATGACCGGGAATACTATCTCATCTCATTAGGGTCGAACCCTAGCGTGTGTACACGCGCTACATGCCACATCGCGATCCTGGGCGGAGGTCCATGATACCCACAACATGCTTTGATGTATAATGCTCAACGCAACACCAACTGACCCCACTCTCCGTTAACCACTACCACATGTTCCGTCGTTGCCACTCTATTGCCAGCTATTTCCAGCCCTATCCGCATGGCTGCTCCTAGTAGCTCCTATTGTCGCTCATGGCATGCAGTTGTGCATTGGGCTTGAGATATCCTCTTCGATTTGATTCCTATTCCTTTCCATTCTAGAGCTAGAATTAGTTTGATAGTAATTTAATTTAGATTGGATTTTTTATTTTAGTTGCTATGTAGGTTAGTTTCCATTTTCAAGTAGTTTTCATTAATTATTTGATTTTTTCTTTATATTAGACATGTAATGGATGGAGGAACTGAGTTTTTTGATTTGAATGAAATTTTGATATTGAATGTTGGCTTGGTTGCACCATGGCTGCTGATTCCCCTTTATCCCCTCTCAGAATATTTCTCTTTATTCTCCCCCTCTTATCTTCTTCTTCCTCCCAATCCTTTCTAATGTCCTGCTGTTGAATTTTCTGATTTGAGATACTCTGTTCACTGATGGTTCATCTGATAGGAGTTCTTGCGGTAAAGCTCGTTACAAACCCATCCATCGGTTCTGGAACTTTGCGTGAAGGGTCTTCAGTCCTAGGCAACCTAAACCCTAGGATTTTGTTCTCAAAAAAACTTCCTGGTACGAGATTGAAACCTGAAATCAGAGTTGGGTTTCTTTTCACCGCCCAGATTTGTTTCAGCATCACCTCGGTCGATTAACCCTTGGAGATTGGAGCTGTGTCCAGTTGAATTCAAGAGGCCTGAAGATTGCAAAGTCCTACCCATGATTTCAGATTGAAAGAAGCCCTGCTTGCTGAGATTTTCTCCACGAACCAGGTCTGGTTTCGTGACATGCTCCGCCTCTGATTTCTGTCCAGAGGTTGAAGATGATACCTCTATCCTGAGTTACTTTTCTCATCCTAACTTCTGTTTTCCATTTATACCCCTGCCTTTACTTTTCAATCCCCTTTGAATTTCTTTGTTTCTTATTCCAATAATACCCCTCCCACCTGATTCGTTGCATAACACTTTTGTTCCTTTGATTTTAACTTCCAACTATTTTCAACTTTGCCACCCTTTTTTTAACTTTTGTTTAATTACAATTCTGCCACTACATCTTGGTTATTGAGTTCTCTTATTTGGGGTGGGCTATTAAGCAAATTGATTCTAGTTTTTTTGGAACCCGGTTTTGCATCAAGTGGTATCAGAACAAATTTCCTGCCCTCTCTAACCATGATATGTCATATCACCAATGCTAAGTTGCACATGTTGTATCGTGAGGTACTTGAGAACCAAAAGGCAACTAAAGCCAGGGTTGAGAAGAATGAGGGAAAATATGACAAGTTTATGTTTGACACTCAAGGTGTCCTCGCTAAGATTATTGCCTTTATGCAAAAGTCTGATACGCGAGTCGATGAAGGATCATCTACACCACCTCCTCAGTTTAATGCCCTACGGATTGAAGATACACCTCACCGAGTGCAACGTGATCTTGTTATACCCCAAGATGTTACCCAGCAATTTTCTGACAGAGATTATGGCATCAAAGTTGAGGTTCCAGAGTTCAATGGTAAAAAGGGATCTGAGGAATTTCTTGACTTGCTTACCAAAGTTGAGAGTAATTTTGCATAGTAGTCTCTTCCAGACGAGAAAAAGTGTGAACTCATCCTCACCAAGTTTATTGGGTATGCATGTTCATGGTGGGATGATGTACTGCATGCAAGGTTTGTTAGAAGACTTGGAATCGTTACCAATTGGGAGGTCATGGAGCAGATTCTGATTGAAAAATTTGTTCCTCTTAATTATGAGAAGGTAATGTTCCATAAACTGTTTAACTTGCAACAAGGTAACAAGGATGTGGATTCCTGCACCCTTGAGTTTCACAAACTGTCTTCAAGGTGTCGACTTCAGGAAATAGACCAGCAACGGGTGATGGGATACATCAGTGGGCTAAGTACTGAGATCCGATTCGAGTTGGCTAACACTGATTTCAGGTCCGTTGATGTGGCAGTGGCTTATGCCAAGACAACTGAAGAGAAGTCCATTTATTGGAAGGGTATGCTCAAGACTTCTTCAGTTTATAGACCTCCACCACATATTGAGGAAAAGAAGCTTGAAGCTCGCAGAATTGATGAAAAAGGGTCAGAGTTTAACAAGGACAGTGATGGCTTAAAGAACATCAGATGCTATAGTTGTGGCGAGAAGGGTCACTACTCCAACAAGTGTCTCAATAGGACTCGTTCCGTGAATGCAGTAGAGAAGCAACCAATTGAGAAAAGTGATGATGAATCTGCTTTATATCCTTATCCCCTCGAGGAAGATGATATGTTCGACTATGGTGATGAGGATATAGAAGCTCATTCAGCTAGTCTTTCATCCTTTTCAAGCAGACTAGTTGATAAGGCTCCTCTATTCAGACAGAAGGGTATTCTTTTGCATGGTTTTGAACATACTGTTGTTCATACAGTTGTTGATTCTGGGGCAGAAGCAAACTTTATATCTGCTGAATTTGTTCGAGCACACAACCTTCCACAGAAGCAGCTTTTCAAAAAGATTCACGTGCGAGGTTTTGGTAGAGGCCACTACAGTTGTTCAAGTACACTTATAGTTTGGGCTGTTACAGTACCAAGTCACCTGTTTGGTCACCCCATTGGCGCACTGCGACATTCTTCTAGGGTGACCCTGGCAGCGACATGCAGGCATTCTCTCTGATGGCGCACAAAAAACCATCAAGGTGAAGCAAGGTCGTATGTACTTAATGAGGCCACACACGTTATCAGACATGCCACATCGTTGACTGACTCCTGCTCCAATGACACGTCAACCACTCTCCCTCCGCTTAGTGTTATGTTCCTATCTTCTGCTTCGAGATACGTGCCACTGTTGGTATACGATGTCTTGTATTCTGTCATAGTTTAATCTAGGGAGTACTAGTGCAGCGCCTCGACAGGCAGGACGACGGTTTTTCGCTTGTGGGGCTGCGCCCCTCGCTCAATTTTTTTATTTGAGGGCAGTTTTGTGCTTTCCAGATTAGGGTTTTTCACTTTATATTTGTAGCGAGGGTTTCTTTCTCTGTAATGCAAGCAATACTGAGACGTGTGAGGGACGAGCGTTGTAACCCTATTCTCCATTGATAGTGAAGCAGGATCGCATCTCACTGGGGACGTAGGCAATCTTGCCCAACCTCATAAATCTTTGTGCATTGCTTGTTCTTGTTTTTCCATTATCTTCTGCATCGTTTTAGGGTTGCGTTTCTACAGCCACCTCATCAGCGAGCAATTTAAATGGGTATCTTGGGAGCATGACCTAACTCGACGGAGTTGAGTTCTTTTAAGACCGGGAGAGCTGATGCAGTTGGGCATTGGGCTTGAGATATCTTCTTCGATTTGATTCCTATTCCTTTCCCTTTTAGAGCCAGAATTAGTTTGATAGTATTTTAATTTAGATTGGATTTTTTATTTTAGTTGCTATGTAAGTTGGTTTCCATTTTCAAGTAGTTTCCATTAATTATTTGATTTTTTCTTTATATTAGACATGTAATGGATGGAGGAACTGAGTTTTTTGATTTGAATGAAATTTTGATATTGAATGTTGGCTTGGTTGCACCATGGCTGCTGATTCCCCTTTATCCCCTCTGAATATTTCTTTTTATTCTCCCCTTCTTATCTTCTTCTTCCTCCCAATCCTTTCTCATGTCCCGCTGTTGAATTTTCTGATTTGTGATACTCTGTTCACTGACGGTACATCTAAGAGGAGTTCTTGCCGTAAAGCTCATTACAAACCCATCCATCGGTTCTGGAACTTTGGGCGAAGGGTCTTCAGTCCTATGCAACCTAAACCCTAGGATCTTGTTTTCAAAAAAACTTCCTGGTACGAGATTGAAACCTGAAATCAGAGTTGGGTTTCTTTTCACCGCCCAGATTTGTTTCAGCATCACCTTGGTCGCTTAACCCTTGGAGATTGGAGCTGTGTCCAGTTGAATTCAAGAGGCCTGAAGATTGCAAAGTCTTGCCCAAGATTTTAGATTGAAAGAAGCCATGCTTGCTGAGATTTTCTCCACGAACCAGATTTGGTTTCGTGACATGCACCACCTCTGATTTCTGTCCAGAGGTTGAAGACGATACCTTTATCGTGAGTTACTTTTCTCATCCTAACTTCTGTTTTCCATTTATACCCCTGCCTGTACTTTTTAATCCCCTTTGAGTTTCTTTGTTTCTTATTCCAATAATACCCCTCCCATCTTATTCATTGCATAACACTTTTGTTCCTTTGATTTTAACATCCAACTATATACAACTTTGCCACCCTCTTTTTAACTTCTGTTTAATTACAATCTGCCACTACATCTTGGTTATTGAGTTCTCTTATTTGGGGTGGGCTATTAAGCAAACCAATTCTAGTTTTTTTGGAACCCGGTTTTGCATCAAGTGGTATCAGAGCAAATTTTCTGCCCTTTCTAATCATGACATGTCACATCACCAATGCTAAGTTGTACAAGTTTTATCGTGAGGTACTTGAGAACCAAAAGGCAACTACTGCCAGGTTTGAGAAGAATGAGGCAAAATATGACAAGTTCATGGACGACACTCAAGGTGCCCTCGCTAAGATTCTTTCCTTTATGCAAAATTTTGATGCGCGAGTTGATAAAGGACCATCTACACCACCTCCTCAGTTTAATGCCCTACGGATTGAAGATACACCTCACCGAGTGCAACATGATCCTGTTATACCCCAAGATGTTACCCGGCAATTTTCTGACAGAGATTATGGCATCAAAGTTGAGGTTCCAGAGTTCAATGGTGAAAAGGGACATGAGAATTTCTTGACTGGCTTACCAAAGTTGAGAGGATTTTTGCATATAAGTCTCTTCTAGACGAGAAAAAGTGTGAACTCATCCTCACCATGTTTATTGGGTATGCATGTTCATGGTGGGATGATGTACTGCATGTAAGGTTTTTCAGAAGACTTGAACTCGTTACCAATTGGGAGGTCATGAAGCAGATTCTGACTGAAAAAATTGTTCATTTTAATTATGAGAAGGTAATGTTCCATAAACTGTTTAACTTGCAACAAGGTAACAAGGATGTGAATTCCTACACCCTTGAGTTCCACAAACTGTCTTCAAGGTGTCAACTTCAGGAAACAGACCAGCAACGGGTGATACGATATATCAGTGGGCTAAGTACTGAGATCCGACTCGAGTTGGCTAACACTGATTTCAGGTCCGTTGATGTGGTAGTGGCTCATACCAAGACAACTGAAGAGAAGTCCATTTATTGGAAGGGTATGCTCAAGACTTCTTCATTTTATAGACCTCCACCAGGTATGGAGGAAAAGAAGCCTGAAGCTCGCAGAGTTGAAGAAAAAGGGTCAGAGTTCAACAAGGACAGTGATGGCTTGAAGAACATCAGATGCCATAGTCGTGGCGAGAAGGGTCACTACTCCAACAAGTGTCCCAACAGGACTTGTTATGTGAATGCAGTAGAGAAGCAACCAATTGAGAAAAGTGATGATGAATCTGCTTTATATCCTTATCCCCTCGAGGAAGATGATATGTTCGACTATGGTGATGAGGATGTAGAAGCTCATTTAGCTAGTCTTTCATCATTTTCAACCAGACAAGTTGATAAGGCTCCTCTTTTCAGACAGAAGGGTAGTTGTTGATACTAGGGCAGAAGAAAACTTGATCTCTGCTGAATTTGTTCGAGCACACAACCTTCCACAGAAGCAGCTTTTCAAGAAGATTCAAGTGCGAGGTTTTGGACTCACAGCTCGAGAAGAGGCCATTGCAGTTGTTCGAGTGCACTTATAGTTTGGGCCGATACAGTACCATGTCACCTGTTTGGTTACCCTATTGGCACACTGTGACATTCTTCTAGGGCGACCTTGGTAGCGACATGTTGGAATTCTCTATGATGGCGCATGAAACACCATCAAGGTGAAGCAAGGAGGTCGTATGTACTTAATGAGGCCACACACGTTATCATACATGCCACGTCGTTGACTGACTCCTGCTTCAGTGACACGTTAGCCTACTTTCTCTCCTTTTAGTGTTATGTTCCCATCTTCTGCTTTGAGATACGTGCCACCTCATCAGCGAGCAGTTTACATGGGTATCTTGGGAGCATGACCTAACTCAACGGAGTCGAGTTCTTTTAAGATCGGGAGAGCTGATGCAATTGGGCATTGGGCTTGAGATATCCTCTTCGATTTGATTCCTATTCCTTTCCTTTTTAGAGCTAGAATTAGTTTAATAGTATTTTAATTTAGATTGGATTTTTTATTTTAGTTGCTATGTAGGTTAGTTTCCATTTTCAAGTAGTTTCCATTTATTTATTTGATTTTTTCTTTATATTAGACATGTAATGGATGGAGGAACTGAGTTTTTTGATTTGAATGAAATTTTGATATTGAATGTTGGCTTGGTTGCACCATGGCTGCTGATTCCCCTTTATCCCCTCTCTGAATATTTCTTTTTATTCTCCCCTTCTTATCTTCTTCTTCCTCCCAATCCTTTCTCATGTCCTGCTGTTGAATTTTCTGATTTGTGATACTCTGTTCACTGACGGTACATCTGAGAGGAGTTCTTGTGGTAAAGCTCATTACAAACCCATCCATCGGTTCTGGAACTTTGGGCAAAGGGTCTTCAGTCCTAGGCAACCTAAACCCTAGGATTTTATTCTAAAAAAACTTCCTGGTACGAGATTGAAACCTGAATCAGGGTTGGGTTTCTTTTCACCGCCCAGATTTGTTTCAGCATCACCTCGGTCAATTAACCCTTGGAGATTGGAGCTGTGTCCAGTTGAATTCAAGAGGCCTGAAGATTGCAAAGTCTTGCCCAAGATTTCAGATTGAAAGAAGCCCTGCTTGCTGAGATTTTCTCCATGAACCCGGTCTGGTTTCGTGACATGTTCCACCTCTGATTTCTGTCCAGAGGTTGAAGACTATACCTTTATCGTGAATTACTTTTCTCATCCTAACTTCTGTTTTCCATTTATACCCCTGCCTTTACTTTTTAATCCCCTTTGAGTTTCTTTGTTTCTTATTCCAATAATACCCCTCCCACCTGATTCATTGCATAACACTTTTGTTCCTTTGACTTTAACTTCCAACTATTTATAACTTTGCCACCCTCTTTTTAACTTCTGTTTAATTACAATTCTGCCACTACTTCTTGGTTATTGAGTTCTCTTATTTGGGGTGGGCTATTAAGCAAACCGATTCTAGTTTTTTTGGAACCCGGTTTTGCATCACATGGCATCCTGCCGCTCTGCACCTCTCGCTAGGTCCTTGCGCATTTCGTTTGGCCCCTTGCTGGGCCCCTATCGCCGTCGCTAGACCCTGTTGTTTCATGTGACCCCTGGTTGCCCTCGCTCCACCTTGCCGGCTCTCATTAGGCCCTGTCTCCTACCGCAGGCCTCTGGCCCTTGTGCCTAGCCACTCTCTGTGCTTGCCTAGCATTGGGGGCCTCAATCCCGCTCTCTTGCCTGGCACCAACATCTTCATCGTCTCCGTCACGCTGTTACTTGTTTATGTGTGCTCTTATGACACAGTAGACCTTCCTGATTCCTTCATTTGTTTCATAGTATCTGTTATTTTGTTTCTATTTCCAACTATGTGGCTGCAAGTATCTCAAACACTGCCATGGGAGGGTCTGGGGGTAGTGACGTGAGTGGTGTTGGGACTCATTGCCATTAACTCTACCCTCTAGCTGGGTCCAACAAAACTAAATAGGTCTATTTATCTTGTGTGATCGAGGGCATGTCTATTGACCATTCAGGGTAAGCATATTTTGGGCTACTTGACTGGTGACACTTTTATGCTGACTGAGAATTTTTTCGGTTCATGATACACTTGTCATGTCTTTCCATAACACTATGGAGCCTGCTATCAGCTCAAGTTTTGTCTTTAAATTCTGCTAAGGAACTCTGGGATTTTGTGCAACAGACTTATGCCTAGTCCAGTAATTATGAGGAGGTATATGAGCTCCGCTGATAGGTTTGCGAAACGTCTTAGAAATACCTTTCTCTGACTTCCTATTATGCAGCCTTGAATGCTCTCTAGCTGCATTTGGACTTTTATTGTCCTGATGGCTTGTACCACTTATCCTACAAATTTCCAGAAAGTACAGGAAATTGATCTAGTTTTTAACTTCCTTAGCAGTCTAAATCTGCAATATGATAGCATCCGCATTTAGATTCTCAGAAAGTACAGGAAATTGATCTAGTTTTTAACTTCCTTAGCAGTCTAAATCTGCAATATGATAGCATCCGCATTTAAATTCTCAGTCGGGATAAGTTTCCTACTTTACTTGAGGCTGACAATCTCCCTCTGCATGAAGACCGCCATTGTTCAGTCATGATACCTACATTGGTTCCTCCTCGTTCTGCATTAGTTTTTGCACTGTTAGTGTGGATTCATCTAAAGCTACACCTAGTGCACGAGAACCTCTAAAGTGTGTCTATTGTGTTTGGCCCAATCACACTTGCGAAACCTGTTGGAAATGGCATGGTCACCCTAAAGAAGGGGGTAGTGGTGGGAAACAGGGCTCCACACGCCATTGGTCTAATCTCTCTAAGTTATCCGACACCTCCTTACTTGGACCTGCTCCTTTTGCATCGGTTGCACCTTCTGCCCTGCTTTTCTCCTCGGATCAGTTGCAAGCACTTCAACGTATGATGTCTCAGCTTGGAACTCTATCCTCTACATTTAGCAGTGCCCTTAGGTTCCACCTTGCTCAATCAGGTATTTTTCATGTTTCTTTTGGTTCTAGTCCTTCATGGCTTCTTGATTTAGGAGCCTCTGACCATATGATTAGTTCCTCATACTTGTTCTATTCCTACCTCCCTTGTTTGGGTATAGACAAAGTTTGGCTTGGAAAGTAAGTGGAGAAGTGCTATGATTGAGGAGATGTAGGCTGTGGAAAAATGGTATTTGGGAACTTGTTCCTTGTCTGAAAGGAAAGAAGCTAGTAGGATGCAAATGGGTTTTCATTGTAAAAGATAAGGCTAATGGCACCATTGATACGTAGAAGGCCAGGTTAGTTGCCAAGGGCTTCACTCAGACCTATGGAATCGACTATCAAGACATCTTTGTTCTAGTGGCCAAAATGAACTCCGTCCTTGCCTTGTTATCATGTGCTGCCAATTGTGGGTGGAATCTCGAATAGTTGGACATTCCCCAAGTTTTGCATCATCATTAGACATGAAGGTAGTAAGGTTACTGCTCTCATAGTATATGTGAATGATATAGTGGTGGCAGACAATGATGATGTTGAACTTTCCATAGTGAAAGCTCAATTGGCAAAGGAATTTGAATAAAAGATTTGGGACCTCTGAAATACTTCCTAGGTGTAGAAGTTGTCTACTCTAACAAAGGCATCTTTATCTCTGTTAAGATATGTACCACGATATGGGTAGTGTCCCTATCGTGAATGAGTTTTACTTTCTTGCTTTAGTTTATTTCTTTCCCTAGTTAGGATAAATCTCTACTTACTAATTATGATAGATTTCCTATTTTATCTTGCTTATGGCACAATGACTTAGTTTCCTAGTTTGGTTGTACTACTTTGGGTGTTAATAAATATTAATGGCAAGGGGGACTGGGAAACACACTCGGCTGCTCCCCTCTTGCAGTCTCTCTTCTCTTCTTCTCTCTCAATCTCTCTCTCTTCTCTTACTCTCTCTCTCTCAAGTTACTGGTTGCAGATCTTGGGTTTGTAACATGGTATCAGAGCTGTAACCAGTAGCAGTTTTGAGAGTCGTTCCAAGGTCTTTTGCATCTGATGAAACCCTAGTTCTTATAAAAAAAAAAAAAAAAAAAAGAACTAGGGTTTCCATGAAGATTATTTGTATAAATAACCTATCTGCTGCTAATGCTACTGCTACTGCTACTGATCCCCATGGTTGCTGATTTCTGCTGACGTTTTCTGTTCCAAGCGTCCATCTACTGCTGTGATTTTATTATTAGTTGCTGGAATATTGATGTCGATTTGCTGCTCTTGTGCCTTCTCTCTTGCGGACTGTTGGGCTGATCCCAAATCTGAGTTGTACGCCGCTGAATATATTTGCTGCTGGGATTTTCTACTTCTTCCAATCGATTTCTACTTGATGTGGTTCCGATTGCTGCTTGCCTACCTTCCAGAATTGATTTTCTGCTGTGATTGCTGCTATCAATTTGGTTCTTCAATCTCCCCCTTCTTTCATCCTCAGATTTTGTGGGTTGGGTTAATACCCTATGGGGACCCAGTTTGCCAAATCTGAGACCCAACCATTGTCTGAACTGGAAGCTCCAACTGGGTTTTCAGTTCTGTTTTTTTGTTCTACTGCCAGGAGCAATTTTGGGTGATTCAAGGGCTGTTTCATTGGGCTATTGCCTGGACTTCATAGAGTTACCAGTTGCGATTCTGAGTTACCAGTTGCGATTCTGGATCCAGAATATTGGCTTGATTGGATTTGTGGTGTGGAAGTTCTCCTCATCGCATGCCTCTACTATCTCCGCTGGCCTCTGTTGCTTGAAGGTTGAAGATGATCGATTCTACTTCTTTGATTCCTTATCTCCTATTTTATTAAATCTTCTTTTACTTCTCTTTCCCATATTACCCCTTCAAGTTAATTCAGCCCATCCCTTATTTTGCCTTGCTTCCAAGATTACCCTTTACCCATACATGTTATATCTTTGCAAATTGTTATTTGAACTTTCAATATTTACATTGCGACCGTTCCTACATAGTTTTCAACTTAATTACCATTCTGCCACCTCTCTAAGCTTCCATTTAATTACAATGGGAGATTGAAAATTATTTTTATGCTCTTGATTATGAGATTATTTGTGCTGCTCATAATTTGAAATGCTGCTTCTTTGCCATTGTATGTCCACGTGTAATGCTACACGTGAGGGGGAGATTGGAGTTATTATCTACTCAATTGCATTTCTTATATTATCTGCTTTATTCTGGTACTTGTTACCTTGGCACCCTAATGCTGCTACTTGCTTACCTCAGCACCTGATGCTGCTACTTGCTTACTCCGGCACCCAATGCTGCTACTTGCTTACTTCGGCACCCAATGCTGCTACTTGCTTACCCCGGCACCCGATGCTGCTACTTGCTTACCTCTGCACTTAATGCTGCTACTTGCTTATCTCGACACTTGATGTTGCTACTTGCTGACCTCGGCACTTGATGTTACTACTTGCTTACCTCGGCACCTGATGCTGCTACTTGCTTACCTCGGTACCCTGATGCTGCTACTTGTACCTCGGCACTTGATGATGTACTTGCTTACCCCGGCACCCAATGTTGCTACTTAATACTCGGCAACCTGATGTTGCTTCTTGGTCCTCGACAACCTGAGGTCAATATATGCTTACCCCCGCAACCTGTTGTTGCTACTTCCTACCTACTACCTGCCTTCCTTGGGAAGCACCTTTGATGTTACTAACTTTATGATGTGGATGATTGGAGTTCTCTTTGTGCTCTCTAGCATCTATCACTACTACTCAAGACTGGTGTTATGTTTAATTTTCTATTCTTGTTGGTCCAAGCTGGAAGTTTTCTTTTGATATATGTATACTCCAGCTTGAGGGGGAGTGTTAAGATATTTACCACGATATGAGGAGTGTCCCTATCATGGATGAGTTTTACTTCCTTGCTTTAGTTTATTTCTTTTCCTAGTTAGGATAGATCTCTACTTACTAATAGGATAGACTTCCTATTTTATCTTGCTTATGGTACAAGGACTTAGTTTTCTAGTTTGATTGTACTACCTTGGGTGTTAATAAATATTAATGGTAGGGGGGACTGGGAAACACACTCAGCTGCTCCCCTCTTGCAGTCTCTCTTCTCTTCTTCTCTCTCAATCTCTTTCTCTCTTCTCTTACTCTCTCAAGTTATTGGTTACAGATCTTAGGATTTGTAACAATCTCCTAGAGGAAGTTTGTCCTAGACTGACATGCTTGGCTGTAAACCAGCAGACTCCCCTATCGAGGCCAACCATCATCTTAGCAGCAATGGTAATCCATTTGACAGTAAAAGTCATCAAAGACTAGTTGGCAGACTAATATATCTCTCTCACACTCGGCCCGACATCACATATGCTGTAGGGACTGTTAGCCCTTTTCTCATAATCCACTGACCTCTCACCTCAAGGCTGTATATTGCATCCTGAGATACCTAAAATCTGCTCCTGGAAAGGGAATCTTATTCTCCAACAATGGCAATTTCAGACTTCCGGATATTGCACATTCCTTGGTGGTAATTTGTTAACTGGAGGAGTAAAGGCAATCACTGGTTTCTTGATCTAGAGTTGAGGCAGAATATCGGGCAATGGCTTAAGGAGTTTGTGAGCTTATCTGGCTCAGGGTATTACTCAATGATCTTGGGATAACTGCTGCTGAGCCTATGCGTCTTACAAGAAGACCGCCATTAGTATAGCTCACAAACCGGTTCAATATGACCGGCTGAAGCATATTGAAATTGACAGGCATTTCATTAAGGAGAAGCTTGCAAGGTTCCATTTTTATTCCTTTTGTTACCTTGTAGAATCAATTAATTGTTGTGTTTACGAAGGGCTTACATTGTAAAATTTTTCATTCTATTATCCGCAAGTTGGGCACGCGTGATATATATGCACTAATGCACCAACTCAAGAGGGAGTGTAAGTGTCTATGTACAATTTACGATGTATCTAGTGGATTCTGTGTGTAAATGTAGAATTAGAATTGCGACTTATCCTTACTTAATATCATATAATTGCAATCCATTCTCATATTATAAATAAAGCTGGCCTCCGACGTATCTGACAAGCCAAGTCATACTCCCATAATTCAACTTTTCTCTCTCTTTCCCGTTGCAGGTGGGTGCTGCAGCTGATTTGTCGGAGAAGAAGAAAAAAGTATCGCCAAACATATTATCGATAGGTAGAATTGGAAATATGAATAAGGGTACCCCAATCATAACATTTAAGAAACTTGAGATACCCCAAACATTATTTTATGAAACGTGAGGTACCTCAAACCTAATATTATCAAACGTGAGGTACCCCAAACATAATTTCTCTAAACGTTAGTAGTTGCCCTAGATATAATTAACCCTTTAAAAAAATAATAAAATCATCTACGTACACAACCAATGCCACAATCTTAAATTCTTGTGACCGAACAAAGACACTGTTATTAGATTAACACTGTTGAAACCATATCCAACAACAAAATAACTTATGAAATCAGGCTCCAGAAGATTGCTTTTGACCATAAATAGCCACCTTCCAAAGCTTGCAAATCTACCCAACATTCACCCCCTGAACAACATACCTAATAGGAGATCCATATAGACCTCTTCAAGCAAATCACCACAGAGAAAAGCATTCTTAACATCAAGCTAAAACAAAGGCCAATCAAGATTAAAGAAAAGAAAAGGAAGATAAGTACTCGAAAACTAAAATGAGCTACTAGGGAAAAGTTTCAAGGTAATCAAGACCATATGTCAGTATAGCTAACAACTACCCGAGCTTTCAACCTCGCAATAATACTATCAGGATTACTTTGAATGGCATACACCCACATGCCATCCAAGTTCACCAAATCCTAGGACCCAGAATTTATGAGAACATCCATCTCTGCATTGATAGCATGTTTCCATCCAGCTTGAGAAAACATTTCTGATTAGTCTTGGGAATAAGACAGTACATAGACAAGGCAAATGTATGAAAAGAAGAATGAAGATGGGAAACAGACACGAAAATTAGGAACAGGAAAAGCAATGGAGGATTTTTGAGTGCAAAAACGAAGGCATTTTCGAATAACAACAGGAAGATCAATATCAGTAAGAGGAGGAGGAGCTCCTGACAAGGTTTTGGATGGAGGGAGAGGGTAGAAAAGATGTAGATCCGCGAGGAACTTTATGTCTCCACATATACACTTGCATAGGCTACCAGTAGGAGAACAGCATTGGAGGGCACATCACTAAGAGGAACCAACCAAGGCACATATGGAGGAGACACAAAGGAATAGGATAAGAATCAATGACGGACTATCTAAGACACGGCCCTCATCAAAGAAAAGCAGTGTGATTTGAAAAATGTAGCATCAACACTCTTACTGTTTTTGAGAAATAAAAACCTAACAGTATTAACACCTGTATCCCTTCTATGTACGAGAATGACCAATAAAAACACAGCTTCACTAAACACTATGTGAGTGCTGATGTCACTTTCTTTGAAGGTACGTCTTACTTTTCTGATGATGGTAAAATGTTAGATCAGCCACTTCTCCAGTCTTTAGTTTTATTGCCATTTGTATATTTGCTGCTAGTGCCATTGCTTGTGCCACTCGGTGATGCACCAGTTACAGCTCCAATAACTTCGTCCAGCAAACCACTTCAATGTATTCCCTCCTTCAGACCACCAAACACTATAATCATTTGCTGAAAGATTACTTGGTCCATGCATTCCCTTCTCTAGACCACTTTCATGGTTAATACCAAACCAAAGAAATATGTCCTATTCAATTGTCATCTCAACTGCAGGGACTGCTTGAGTTGACATTCTTCAACTAAAGTATATAATTTGATGAAAGACTGTAAATAATAAACATGGCAATTGACAAATCAGATTTCAATTTCAGTATATAATACATCTTCTAATGAATAGCAACATGTTAAAAGAATGGAGTATGAGCAAAAGCAGCTGAAGCTTGTATTAAACTACACAAATCGGTTCATCCGAATATATAAGCATGAGCATGAGCATGAGCATGGATATGCATATGTTCTGCAGAAAACTAAAAATACTTGCAAAAGCAGTGGAGTATCATCCTTGAATTTTTCAACCAAAAAAATCCAGCAAACGCTACTCAATATCTACCCTAGTAGCTAGTAAGATACCCAAAGAAAAAAAAGAAAAAATGAACAATCATCATTTTGTTCCAATTCTCACCTATACCTTGGGACACACAAATCACTAGCCATTGTCAACGCACTTATTATCATAACAGCAATTTTGCCAAGCTCTACTACTCATTAAAATAAACAGTATTTCATGCCAAAATCTTATTAGAATAATGATTTAAGGTAATTCATCTAAATATACAACGCTAGATAATAAACAAACTCCAAACCAAACATAGATTAAAGTTTCAGATCTGATCTCTAGTGAAAGTTACTCAGATTTGACAGATAGGCTGAAATAGAGAAAATATAAGATCTCACAAACCGTAGTTCAGATGAACCTGAAATTTGGTATGAAAGTGGCCAATAATATACCCAAACTATCCTCCAAATTTGGCTTGATTCCACCAGGTGTGTACGAAGCCAATCACGATCACAAATACCACAGATAAGAGAAACTAGGGATTAGGACCAGATTTAGGAGAAAACCTGCAGCTGGCTATTGGCAGCCCAGATGGGGCTGGAAAGCTGGTCGAGTGGTCCTGATAGGCTGCTCTTCAAACCCTCCAAAGAGCCTTGCAAGATGGCTGCTGGATTGGGAGATTTGGCCAAGGTCGATCAGGTCACAAACCCTGGCATCTGCTGTTGATCTATACGTCTTGGCTGATCTTCAATGGCTCTTTGATTGGAGGTCTTCAAGTCTTCAAACAATTTGTAATAAACTCTCAAACACTCTCTCAAAAGCTAGAACAAAGGAAAAAATAAAACAAAGATGGGATAGATGTGGGTGGGATGGACTTGGCTTCTCACCCACAGTTATCTCAGTTGTTGAAGCATCCTTTCTCAGGAATCAAAGAGCAACAGTTGCTGTAATTTCGTTCATTCATTAAGCGTCAATTGGTTACAAAAACACCTCTTTATATAGCAGAGGTTACAGAATAAAAACATAGAAAAAATTCCAAAAAAAGGAAACAAACACAAATTAGGAACTAGTTGACTTAAGCAAAAAAGTACTAGATACTACTGACTTGTTCACTAAGACAATACAAAGGACAATTTAGGACCCTTCTAGAAGATTTGTTCTTCACTCAAAAATTGTGGTTGACCAGTCAAACCAAGAAGACAGAATACAGTTGCCAAGGAGAGATCGCAGGCAAGAAGGAAACTTCTAGAGTGGCTGATACTTGGCTGAATCGATGGCAGCTTGGGAGGGCTTCTAGAAGGCATCAACTGAAGACAAAATACTGCAGGAAATAAGGCCTACTAAGCTGGTTTGATAGCCTACTGTAGAGAACCAGAATAGGACCAAACTGGGCCAGCTTGGAGCTGGCTTGATCAGCACTGTTGCTGTCCTCTTCTTCGATAGTGTAAACCATCCATGCGATCAGCATGGGAATCTACATCAAATAAACAGCATAATTCTGCATAGCTTTTGAGCCATGTGATAATGGACTCATGAAGGTAGATATTTTGATTGATAGAATACAACAGAAGCAAATTTCAGCAATAAAAGTTTCCACACGTCCAATCATATAGGAAGGATTAATCATATGGGCGCAAAAGAAGAATAAATGAGAAAGCTAAAGTAATGTTTCGAGTCTTTGAGACTTGTGGAAGTGCCATTGAGTTTTCCCTTAGCATGAACATCAGCATTCCTGCCGATAAGGGTAGCGTCAATGGTTGGTGACTGGTTGATAGGGGTTTCCCAAACAGCCAATGCATGGTGCTCTATACTAACTTATTAGTGGTAGAGCCGTAATGCAGAGGAGGTATATATATTATTGAATTATTATTATTTTTTTGGATGACTAGATAATATATAAAAACAGGGAAAGAGGGTGGGGGGAATATACAAAACGGAGGAACTGAAGGAGAATAATCCTACAGGGTGGGGGGAGGGAAGAATAAAATAGACTGAGGGAGGCCCCAGGAAACAACAATATGCCTGTTCCTTGAGGAGTCCACTATAGGCCTATCGGGGAGGACAGTAAGTTTGGAGGAGACATCGAAGTAGATGGCCTTCCAAATCTTATTGGAAGATCTGGAGTGGAAGTCCGTCTACGGAGGTTGCGCTCTATCCAGACATGGGAAATAGCCACCACGAAGGTGAGCTTTTTGGTAGTATCACAAATGGAGTTGCCAGAGAAGGTCATGTCAATCCAGTTATACTCTCTTTAAAGGGGAAAGGGGGGGGGGGGGGAGAATCTCCGAGGCACGCCACCATTTGGCAAGGATGAATTTCCAGATGCGGGAGGAGAAGGGGCAGTCGAAGAAGAGGTGATAGGAATCTTCAATACCGTTCCAACAGAGATGGCAAGAAGAGGAGACTGGAATATGGCGAAAGATGATCAGAATCTTATTGAATGTTAAGAGGATTTTAGTTAAACCTGCCATTCCATGGCACTGAAACATCTAAGCAGTACTTCAGTGGGATAACAGAAGATATCTGACCTTAGATAAACTCTCACTTGATCCTAAAGGAAACTTTACGGATTCTTGAAAATGGAGTATGACAAATAAAAAGAAAACAGAAAATCAGAGGCTAATCGGCACATTAGAGGAAAATATGCTTTCTAATACTTGGTCCAAATTCTCAGAGCTTATTCCCGCATTCTCTCGAGTCCTGATACAGTTTCCAACCAGTTCTTCTCTCAGAGATGTATGCCCATAATAAGTTAGAAGAAAAGGGTAGAAGCCTGTACCAGCTCACTTGCTGTGTGTTTGAGAGGGAGAACTAGCCCCTAGGGTGTCTGCAAGGAGCCAAGGATGTCAAGGCAAAGATTGAAGACGGAAAGACTAGTTTAGGAGGCATACAAAAATGATGAGGGAAAGACTTGCTTAGATTTTCAGTTAAGGGTATTTTTGGGAAGGTACTAACACACTCAGAGCTGTTTGGGAAAGAGAGTAAATGTTGGTTGGTTTTGAACAGCACTGTCAGTTTGGTTATGGTGTCGATCAGTCCCAGTTGGGCAGCCATCGGGCTACAGCTCTGCAGGGGAATGACCGATTATTATTTGGTTGGTTCATTAGCCCGGCATGTTTATCTAACGAGTCATGCTGTTCTTGGGTTTAATTGGTTGGGTCTGGTCGGGTTAAACAGTGTGGTCCTCTACTTGACATCTCTAGATCCTGGACTGTTAGCAGGATTTTTTTTTTGGGCTCTAGATTTTGTAGAACCCTGAACTGCACTATATGCACTATTATAATGTGTTATATTTATATTCTTGTCAATCAGCATTAACGGCATTAAAGTGCATCTTTATTGATATGATTAATGGAATTGGTTAGATCTGCTTCAAGTTTTGATATGTGGTACAAATTAAATTTTGCTTTACATGCATCTTCTTGGTTAGGAGATTTCTGTTTCTGCCTTCTGCGTCATATTGGTAGCACTGTTCTCTTCCCAGTGCCATGAGTTGAAGTATTCATTCTGTATGGGTTGGGAATGGAATGCTTGCCCTGTCCAACAGGATTCAGTGTGAGGGTTTCCTTTGGGGTTCTTTGGTGATAGGCCTGTTTGTTTGTTTCCTGTCTCAGTTACCGTGATATGGCTCTTGGGCTATTCCTTTTCTATATAATATATATATATATATATATTTTAATGTGCTGGGGTTTTGTTTTGGTTTGTCCACTTGTTGTACATGTGCGTTTTCGTTGTTTCTCTATGTGTTGCAATATGTTCGGTTCCCCTCCCCCTCTTCTCCTGCAATTTTTTTTATTTTTTTTCTTTTAAATGAGAGACCTCTTATAAATATACCTTTGCTTAGTTGGTCCTTATTGCTCTTCTGGTGTAGGCAGTTTTGTTTATGGAAGAACTTGGTCTTGATGCCAAAGCCATAGGGAGGATACTGAGCCGCTGCCCTGAAATTTTCGCTTCCAGCATTGAAAGAACTCTCAGGCGAAAAGTTAAATATCTTGCTGATATTGGAATCTCTAGTGACCACCTTCCTCGGGTTATTGGGAAATATCCAGAGTTACTTGTTTCTGATATAGATAGTGCATTCCTTCCACGGTAATACTCTGAATCCTGAACTTCACTTACCTTTGGCAGCTTAATTTTCACTTGGAGGATACGAGAAACTTCTAATTTATCGAACATACAAAATGTCAACTTGACAGGCTCAACCTGCCCCATACTAAAATTTCAGAATTATACCATGCACTGTCAATGCATCTCTTTTTTGTCTTTGGCCAACTTGTCCCTTAATTATGACAGTAATGATAGTTCAATCTGGGGTTAGTGAGATGATGCCATCAATTAAGGCACTGAAACCAATCTCTTGTCCATGCCTAGTTCTTTTTCTATTGCATCATGTAGTCGTTAGTCATGAGTTGTGTATTCAGAACTATAGTTGTACTATAACACTTACTACCATGGTCAGTTTATTCCGAGGGGTTAGTAAAAACAACCCATTGTGGCATAATATATTCAACTGATCGGTGTTACGAGTATTTTACTATTCATTCCAAATTGATGTTTAGTTCCTCGTGATGTCATGAATATTTTTGCAACCATCTGTTCTCATATTAGTCCTTGTTTTAGGTATATGTGCATGCCTATGACAATATACAGAGTGCTTCGTTGTCCAATGCCAGCCCTTTCCAGCAGTCTTCATATCAACTGCTTGAATTTCAGTGGTGCAATAGCATGGGATTGGCTGGATAAATATGACAAATTTTTGGAAGCTAAATCCTAAGAAAATAGGCCATTCTTGTCTGGTTGATGGTAGTAGAAGGGATTTTCTGTTATTGTTTACTTTTTATCTGGATTTTTTTTCTGGCTTTGAATAAAGACATGTATAGCTTAGGACTATAATCTTTTGTGGCTTTGTATAAAGCTGAGTGGAGAATTAGGATCCATGTAGCCGACCCCATTTAGCTGGGATAAGGCTAAGTTTTGTTGTTGATGTTGTTGTTATCTTTACGTAGGTCTTTATTTGTCTGTGGTCTCTATGTCATTATTATTATTTTTTTAAATTTTATTTCACTAGGTAGCTGTCAAAAGTTGTGGGTCCAAGTCTGGTTGCAGGTTCGGTTCAAGTCATTGACTGTTTTACTTGGGAGGTTGAAGTCCATTAGGCTTCTACTTTCTGTTTTAATATAAAAGTATTGTAAACCACCCCCACCCCCACCCAAAAAAAAAAAAGGATTGAAAAAGTTTTTTTTTTTTTTAAAAGCCTACTGTGACACTGCTCTGCCATAGAGAAGACTATTAGGGAAATTAGGGTTCAAGGACTGCTTTATTCAGGCCTTTAAAAATTTTCACATGTTACAAACTTACAAACTGCAGATAATTGTTTTTGATTTCCATTTTTTGTTCCATATTGGTGGTAGCAGGATGAGATATTTGATGAGGAGTGGGCTGTCTAAGCGGGAGCTAGCATCCATGATCCGTAGATTCTCTCCACTACTGGGATACAGCATTGAGGAGGTTTTGAGACCGAAGCTTGAATTTCTTGTGAACACCATGGAGAAGCCTATTAGGGATGTCGTGGAATATCCTAGGTACTTCAGCTACTCCTTGGATAAGAAGATAAAACCCAGGTTTTGGGTGCTCAAGGGCCGAGATGTAGACTGTAGTTTGAAAGACATGCTGGGGAAGAATGATGAGGACTTTGCGACAGATTATATGGGTATTGGAAGGATGCTTGTCCCCCCTCCCTCTTCTCAAGAATGGGTGTGAGTGGAAAGGGGGGGTTGTGGGATTTCAGTTTATATGTGGCTGTTGTGTATATTGTAATAAATCATGTATCAAAAAGGGGCTTACATAAAACTGATCAAAAGGGCCTGCCAATTTGGTAGAGGTTAAATAACGGAAAAATATGTGGCTTTGTATGTGTATAATATCTCTAGGCAGAGTAATATACCCTTGGCTTGTGAATTGCTGCTGAGTACGGTGGTGGGGTGCTCTACAGATTAGCAATCTTTTATACTCGTGGACACGGTTGGCTGAGGCTGAGGTTTAAAATGGTATGTATGCGTCGAGAATTTATCTAAGCACACAAAGAGTAAACTTTCCCGTGCAAGTAACATACAGAGTGAACTTTCAAATGCAAATGTTTGAACAAGCCCTTACTATTATCTCAAGTCTTGACTCCACCAGAGAAAACTTTTGCAAAGGCTACTTGGTTTGGTAGTGATCTATCTTATACGGTTCCAACCATGGAAAATCCTCGGCTTCCCCAATTGCTACAATCTTGAAGCAAGATGCGTTTCACTTCTAAACTTGAGGGAACAGAAACATTGAGCCTTTTCTCCTTTTCTCCTTTTTATTTATTTATTTATTTTATTTATGGCTGGTCAGGAATGATCTTTTGTTCAACCATAAAGAGTGGACTCTGATTGAGGTGTTTTCAAAGGCACAATCAGCATGGCGTGAATTCCTAACTGTATGTAAGGGTAACGTCTTTATTGTTCATCCTTCTCGACATATTTTGTCGACAGCTCCTAATGCGGGCATCAACAAGCTTAATTGTGACGCTGCCCTCCCTTAGGATTCCTCAGATGGTGGGTTGGGCTCTGTGTGGAGTAACAATTTTGGAACCCCCCTTCGTGCTATCTCTGATTCATGCAAATTTGCAGATGCTCTGATTTGGCGATTCTCATGGGGCTGCAGTCAATTGCGGAAGTTTCCCCCCTCCACATCTCGTTGTAGAGTCCGATAATTCTACTTTAATTTCCTACCTCATTAACCTAGATAGGAACCCTTTGCATGCTTTGTCTAGAATCATATCGGACAACAAACGCTTTGTTGGCCGGCTCCCAAGTTGCTCGTTTTTATGTATCTCTAGAGAGGCGAACTATGTTGACGACTCTCTAGCCAGGAAGGCCCTATCTATGGCAAGTAAGACAGATTGGCCCCTTACTACTCCTTGGCTTCTTGATATATGTAATCAGGATGCCTTGTGCTCCTCTTGCCTCCCAAGCAATAAAATTCCTTTTTACCAAAAAAAAAAAAAAAAAAAAAAATCCACCAAAGAAAAGCCACCATGACAATTCTCTCACACTTTCCTTTCTGTTAATCCTACCTCTTCAAACGCTGTTGCTTTCCTTCCCTTGATCGAACTCATCTTTTTCTAGTTTTTCTCCCACTCCCTTCGACACCTAGTTCTTGAACGCCAAACCCACTCACTCCCATTGGCCAGTTAGGTATCTCAAGTAACGTGAATTTTAGCCCAAACCCCTCTTTACTTGTTATGGAAAAAAGTGCTTTTCACTAGGAGCATGCCACCTGGATTTAGTAGGGTGGCATGATCAGGCACAACTGGTCCCAGTCTGGCCCAATCGATCGGCCTAGTCATGGTTGAGCTATATTCCCGGTCGGCAACGACCATCTAGGTTGGATATAGCTTGGCTAACCCACGTTCATGATTGGACCAGTTACTGAGCGATTGATCTGCACCTGCATAAGAGGAACGACGCACGTGGGCAGCCATGCCATATCTGAGCTAAGACTAGGAGCTTATCTTAGATAAGATTGAATGGTTGCGTTATAGCCGTGCCCTAGCCTAGCAAGTAACATGCCATGGGCACTCGGGATAAGCAGGTCGGCAATCGAGCCATCGAATCCAGGTCACAACATTTGATGTTTGTGAGATTCCTCGACGGAATGTGCCCTTTATGAGAGGAACAATCCCAATCCAGTATGTAACCCCCAAGCAAAGATCGGATCCGTCCTAATCGGAGAAGGACGCTCAAGAGGATTCCAAATCCTCCCTGGAAAGAAAGATATCCCCCGAGATATGCGGGACAGAGAAACTCCCATAACTATGACGTCTTCCAGATTCACTCTCCTAATACAACTTTTACTATATATGGACTCCTACTAGCACTAGGAAGCATTCCAAATTGGGACTCTTTCCATTGCCATCATTCCTCAACTATAAATAGACACGAAAACTTCCTTTCACGAGAATTGGCACTTTTCCATTCTTACTGGAATTTTTGTTTGCAGAGAGATTCGACTTAGGCATCGGAGAGTCCCATGCCAGATTAGCCCGACACTCACTCTTGTGTTTATTTATGTGTATGTTCCGAGAGCAACCTGGGACGATTTCTTGTTGCAAAAGATTGGCGCCGTCTATGGGAAGCGCTTAGATGATCAAGCCGCTAGCTCAAGCAATGATTTTGCATAGCGGACGTTCCATATCTACCCCTATTGTCGGCCAGGGAGGACAGAGAGATTAAGAAGAATAGGCATGCATCAAGGATGATCCTCCTCCATCGACGCCTAATGTAGGCTCATCCAAGACAGAGCAAGGCAAAAATCGTCAACAGTTGGATGGTCAGGTCCCATCGGCAGGGAGAGACCCTACCTCCACTGGCATCGATTGCTCTGTCGAACCTCGAGGCACCAGTTACTAATGCATAGATACATGACTTTTAATTCCAAGTGCGGCAAACCAATGACATGTTTCAAAGATTTCTCCGTCAGTTTGGGTTAGCCCTTCTTGAAAGAAGTCCACCCAGCCAATGGGCAGCATCCAAGGTTGGCAATCGACCATAACAACGTCGATTGGATGGGTTCGGAGAACATGCACCATCCAAACCCTAGAAGCTGCATATGAATTCCCAACGGACGTCATAAGCAGAACCCTCAACCCTTCGAGCGATAGAAGTATGGACCCACATAGTCAGTCAAGAAAACTGCCTCATGGGCCCAAGGCCCTTCTCACAGAACCAACCTACCTACAGGGGAAAATGCTCGAAGGGTTGATCCATCGCTGAGGATTAGCCCAGTCAAAAGAGAAAGGTGCTCAGAACATAGGTCCCTTTGGGCCCCCCTCAGGAGCATAGTGTTCGTCAACAACATTGTGGAAGAGAAGAAAATCTCCAACGTCCTGACTCTCATCAAACTTTAGAGAGATAGCACGAGAATGGAATCGCTAGCCCAGAGGGGGGTGGTTGTGAACACCGCAGGAGAGAAGAGACAATGTGTGAGGCGCGTCAATCCCCCGAGGGCTCCTGAAGCACCAGAGTAGCTCAGACTGAGCCCGCTCACTCTGAAGTCATCCGTCCCAATAGGGAGATGAATTTAGAGCGTCGTATTCATGAGTTGGATGAGAAAATGAGGTGCATGAAGAAATTAGCCACTGGAGTACCACCTATTCCTACATATAACTGCTTGTCGATCGAATTGGCAAAGGGTGATCTTCCCAAGAAGTTCAAGGCAGTGGCCTTCTGTGAGGGTAAAGGCCGGAAAAGAGACCTCTCCTCCCCCTTGCGGGGAGAGAAAAAAGACTGGTGTTCGACCCTCTCTCCTCTCGTTATCTTTCTTAGGGAGGGGTGTGTCATGTGTGCTTACCTGCGGGCCCTGTACCGTCGTATTACTACTCGGAGATACGTGAGGGCCTATTTCGCAGAAGTATAGAGTTCATCATTGCGACGGAGATTTGATGATGGCCCAATATGGGGGATTAGGATCATATAAAAGGGTTTGGAGTCGCCACCTAGGATTATGGGCCTAGGACCTGTGGGTGGGCTTAATTCCTAAGAAAAAGGGCCCATAAGTTGGTCTGGTCCAGAGATTTAGGGTACGTGTCAGGTTGTAGAGTTGGGAAGGTGTTAGGCACCCAATCTACCCGGTTCAACTGATCTTCCTACTAGATGCTTAAGAATGAACATTTTCCACAATTATTCCTATTCCACATGCATGGCTAAGTTATCACGCATATGTACATTGACTGAATTTAAATAATTATGTACACTAAAAACAAGGTCAATATAAAGTCTACATTATGCTAATTCGGTTGAGAAATTATACCTGAATTTGACCCTTGTTTTGGGTTAAGAAGGGTGGACCCCATGATTAGTGCTGATATGAACTTTCTTGTGGATCCTCCCACCTCAAGAGAAGTTGGTCTTGACCTCCAACTTCCTTTATTGAGAGATGTTGACTGTGGTAATATTCGGACAAAGTTCCGGCTAGGAATAGTTACTTTCAAATTTTGGCTGAGGTGGCACTCCGGCAAGGCTTCCATTGGGGATAGGCTATAGGACGGCTAGGCTTAGGTGGCACTCCGGCAGAGCTTCTACTGGGAATGGGATGAAACCTAAATGGTTGAAGAACTTTGAAGGCCTGAAGAACACTTCGAAGATCCGAAGAACAAAATCTCTTCTATGCAAAGGGCTCACTCACAAAGCAAATGATTGAAGGACTTCGAAGGCCCCAAGAATACTTCAAAGATCCGATGAACACTTCGGATCATATGAATATCTCTACGAAGACTTGAAGAACTTCAATGGGGGAGTGGAGGAGAGAGGGCAAAGCTTCTCTACAAGGGATGCTCACTAGGAGGCTTGATGTGAAAAACCAAAGGGAGGGGGTATTTATAGAGTTTTTGAACCAACGGGGAGGAAAGAGGAATTTCCTTAGCCAATGAGGTTAAAAAGTGATTTTTCTAAACCAATGGGATAAAAAAATGAAACTTTGGGCCAATGGGGTGACTAGGTAAATTTTTAGGCCAATGGGGTGAAGAGTAATTTCTTGGGCTAATGAGATGAAAAGATGCCTTTTTGAGCCAATGGGGGATTGTGGTGTAGTGTACACTAGTTGGATAGTGCAAAGTGTTCAAGTGGGTGAAGATGGAATCCATTCACCAAATTGGTCATCGAAGTGAAGGTTCTAGTGAAAACACCAGGGTTAGGCAGGGGTGCACAAGGCAACGGGAGGCACGTGCAAGGCAGTGGGGGTGCGGGTCAGCAGAGGGCATACACAAGGCTGGTGTGGGCTCGAGGCATGCGGGGCACACATACGAGGCAGGAAGGGCTGGGTGCGCGGGGCTGGCAGGGCATTGTGAGCAGGCAGGCAGGGATATGCATACACGAAGTGTATTTTTTGGGAACGATAAAGGGAGATCCAATGGTCTGATTTTGATGTACCATATATCGTTCGAATCATGAATCCGAGTCCTATCCATCCATACAGTCATTCTGACTGGATTCCTTCGTATATCAGAAGTCATAATTGGACCCTTTTCTTCCACGTGGGATTTTTGGGATTCTTAGGTGGGTATGAAATAATCATGGGTTGGGTTACCTCAGTCAATTGTCATCTCTGTTAATCGAAAGTGATAGGTCATGTCCACGATCCGTAAGTCATCATAGCGGGAGGAGGGTGACAAAATTGGGTGTCTACAGAATGCCCCTCTTTGGCTGAGGCCTGTGCCAACAGCCGAAGGGTAAAGAAAAGAACGACCACATTTTATCACCCGGAGCAACGTACTACTATCATCTTGATCATCAATGATGGAGTTGAAAATGGAATAGATAATATCTCTTAACTACTTTAAAGTTTAGGATCTTACCTGGGCTGTCGATTGTTGGAAAGAAATTCGCTGCTCTTTCAATGCTACAAAAGATGTTAGTACTTGATTCTAGACTTTTCCTAGGCTGGGCTTCCATGTGCCAGTCTAGGGATATCTAGTCTCCAGGTTGGGTCTTTCGAACTAATCTGGGATATCTGGGACCATTAATTATAGGAAAGAAATTCGCTGTTCTTTCAATCTTGTAAAAGATGTTAGTATTGACTTTCCTAAGCTGGGCTTCCTTGTGCCTGTCTAAGGAAATAACCAATGAGATCGGGCCACTTGGGGCTGATTCAAAGAGATGGGCCACCTAGGGCTGGTTCCATGAGATTGGGCCACTTGGGGCCGGGTCAATGAAATTGGGCCACCTGGGGCCGGTTCAATGGGGTTCTCTCTTTTCCTGATTTTTCTTCTTTTATCCTTTAATTAGTCTTTGAACCATTGGACTATAATCTTGGATTTGGACCTTTGAATTGGAATCTTGCCTTTCACATGTATTTGTTTTTGAATTTTCACTTTTAACTTTGACCTTTCACCTTTCACCTTTCACATGCATGTGACTATCCACCACTCTTGTGTGATCTAATTTTTGTCTACCTTTTCCAAGTGATTTTTCATCTACCATTTTCATGTGATTTTTCATCTACCATTTTCATGTGGTGTAATTTTTATCTACCACATGAGTTTTGATTAAGATTTTGTATTTTGTGGCAAAGATCTTTGAGCTGCACCTTAAAAGTGAAATGTAAATTTTTTTTTTTTGAGAAAATGAAATTTTTAATCATAAAATGGTCCCCTCTTCTTGCCCATTTCCTATTCCAGTTTTTTTTGAGTTGGGAACGATTTGTGAGCGGATGAGCTTAGGTTTTTGACTTTTCTCGAAGATTTGAAGTTCTTCGCATTTGTCGGGTTTCTTCACATTTTTTCCGAATATCTTCAAGTTTCCTTTGAAGTTCTTCATCCCCCTCTTGAAGATCTCCAAAGTTCTTGAGGAAGGAGCCAATTAGAGAATTTGAACTCTTTTTGGGATTTTTTTATAAATTGTGAAACTTCTTGGGGTTCCTTGTAATTTTGGAAAATATGGCTGAAAGAAAAAAAGAGGACTCCCGAAGGAATCCGGCTCGATGGCGTGGAGAGTTGTAGTATTTCTTCTTAGGGCGACGACACTTCCACAGATTGGTACATTGGGCAGACACTCCATAGGACTCAAGATCATATATGTAACTCAGTATGGGGCACATGGGTAAGTCCTTGCATTTTATTCATTTATTATTTTTGTTATTATTTTTTTTATTTTAGAGGCACAATGAGGGAGTACCACCGACTTTGGCCAGATATGGTCATCCAAACTCGGCCTGGGACTGGTACAAGGTGCTTCCTCGTAGGGTGAAGGAGTTGTTTTTTGATTCATCTTACTTGAGCCGATTGGTCTCGTTAGAGACTAGGAAGTTCAGTCCAGCATTGGCAAGGGCCCTGATGGAGCGTTGGTGGCCGAGTACTCATTCCTTCCATCTCCCTACTGGTGAGATTACCATTATGCCCTTGTGCTTCTATGCTCTGACAAGCATACCATTTGGAGGGAGGCCCCTATCCCTTCCTGAGACTCTGACAGCACAAGAGTTCACAAATTTGACGGGCATCGATATCCAGGATGACCAGAAAGATATCCGTTTAGGCAAGATTAGTGCCTATTGGTGGAGGACGGACCTATGGGTGAACCCCGGTAACTTTGCACAGGTGACCTGTTCTTTCCTTCTATTTATTGTGGGTCAGTGCCTCTAGTGACCTCCAAGGTGGGGTGGACATTCGCATGGCTGCCTTCTTCCGGAACCTTTAGGAGGTGGACACCTGCGATTGGGGTGGGGCCTCCTATACATACCTTCTGTGGACTTTTGACCTGTTATCATATGGAGATCGAGGCCTCAAAGGAGCAGGCTACATCCTCCAGGTAGTCTTTCATCCCTATACCCATTTTCCCTCATTCGATTGCACTTTCTTACTTTGATTTTTCAAATCAGCCCTTGTGTTAGGAGCATTTGGAGACTATGGCTCCTATACTAAAGGATCCTCGAGCATCGCCTTTCCCTATAGCCATGAGATGGGGAAATAGCTAAGTACTTAGGCGTCGACGCCATCCTCCAGGGACCACTGTTCGTTCTCTCCTGAACGGACTTACAGAGGTAAGCTATGTTTGTCATTAAATTTCCTTTTGTCATGTGCTACACTTACTTCTTCTTGAATTTGTAGGTTGCTCGGAGATCATTCCAGCATCTTAGGTTTCTGGACCTTGATGAAGTTACTTAGGCCAAGTACTTAACAGAGAACCGAGTCTTGTTCAGGGGTATCTGGGGCCATACTTGGTATTTAGGAGAGCCTGCCTTCTTCCGGAACCTTCAAGAGATGGACACCTGCGATTGGGGCTGGGCCTCCTATACATACCTTCTATGGACTTTTGACCTGCTATCATATGGAGATCGGGGCCTCAAAGGAGAGGGCTACATCCTCCAGGTAGTCTCTCATCCCTATACCCATTTTCCTTCATTCGGTTGCACTTTCTTACTTTGATTTTTCAAATCAGCCTTTGTGTTACGAGCATTTGGAGACTATGGCTCCTATACTAAAGGATCCTCGAGCATTGCCTTTCCCTATAGCCATGAGATGGGAAAATAGCTAAGTACTTAGGCGTCGACGCCATCCTCCAGGGACCATTGTTCGTTCTCTCCTAAACGGACTTACAGAGGTAAGCTATGTTTGTCATTAAATTTCCTTCTGTCATGTGCTACACTTACTTCTTCTTGAATTTGCAGGTTGCTTGGAGATCATTCCAGCATCTTAGGTTTCTGGACCTTGATGAAGTTACTCAGGCCAAGTACTTAACAGAGAACTGAGTCCTATTCAGGGGTATCTGGGGCCATAATTAGTATTTAGGAGAGCGGGTTACACCCTAGTGGTTTGATTCTGACGTGCGGTTCCCTCATTGTCTTCCTCCACCTACCATGCATTGTCCAGAGTTCATCCCCACAGATCAGATCGAGAGATTGGCCGAAGGAACATGAGATGACTCTTTGTTAGACTAGGATAGGATTACAAGACCTTCCTTGAGGAAGAGACGGTCTGTACCCCCTTTGGTCCTAGTGGTCAATTGGTATGTTGCTCTTCCTTGAATATCCCCTTCATACTTTAATTTCCTTTTGTTTGGCTTTGATTGATGATCTTTCAGAATGCGGCATGCAGACCCTTCTATTGTTCAGTCACAAGTTGGTGCTATTGGTCCATCCCAATCTGGCCCTTCTACTGGTGTGGGTGGATCTCTCAGGATGGCCACCATCCCCTTTCATGGCTTCCTGGGCTGGTCTTATCCCAACGTAGCCCATCCTGGTATCCCTCATATTCTGGAGCAGAGACTGGACAGAGATGCTTCTCTTGGGCTGCCTATTCCATATGATTGTTTGAGTATCTAACCACCTCTCATTTGATTGGATTTTGACTTCTTTTGACTGAAATGGTCCTCATCTGGTGTCTCCGGAGGCCTACGTTGAGCTTAGGAGGATGCACTAGAGCTTGTGTGAGGTGGTGCTCAACAAGGTATCATCTCCTTTTTTTTGTTTTTTTTTTCAACGTTGTCCTTCTTCTTTATTACTCTTTTTATTGATCATTCCTCATGCTTCCGATGAAGGAGAGAACACTATCTTACAGAGCTAACTCAGCTCTTACCAATAAGAGAATGCCCAGCAGCATGCACAGATTCAGGATCTCACTAAGAGGCTGGAGAACTCGGGATTGGCACCTACCAGCTCTTCGACATTCCATGAGGACGACTCCGAGTATGGTTCAAATGAGGATTTTGACTCTTAGGGGCCTGTTATTGTAGTTCTTGCAAGCACAAACACATGTATATCTTTTTTTTTTTCTTTTTATTTTTCCCTCCCCATTTTTATTCCTTCTTCTTTTTGTATTACCAGATTTGGCCTTTTATGAATAAAGATCTATCTGTGACATAAAGAAAATATTATTTATGAATTTGAATTTTTAGGCACGATTAATTCCACAACTCAAGTCTTCATTAGAATAATTGGAATAACACGAAAATCCAAATATCACGCTATTTTACTACCAAGTTCAATACATGGAATGAAAATAACTTTCATACCACAAACAAGATAGGTAGGTAACAAGGTGGGGAGATAGTTCTTGGGGTGGGTAGAAGTTCACCAACTCTTTTGGGTCCTCTACTTTCAATCCATACTGTCGGCTGATGTAGGTGGTCAAGTAAAAGGATGTATGAGTCAATCCCATCAACTTGACATAGTTGTGTCTAAGTGTCTTCATTAGAAAATCCTCTTGTTGCCACCATGGGCATCTCCATGCAATATCCCATGCAGTTCTTCCTCATAGGTACTCCTTCCAATCAACTATAAGCTTGAATTCTGGGACTTCCCTCTTATCTTGGTAGCAAAGAGCTCCGAGCTGGCATCCATTTAATGGCCTGGTTAGCTTCAGTTTTACAAGTAGCCAAATTTGGAAAATAGCAAGACTTCTTTGATAATGATCAAGTCCAAATTTATGGCTATGGCTGATGTCATCAAATCCCTTGAGTGTTTCTGTAAGGACCGTAGGGATGATATCACCTCCTTTCTTCAATTGCGTTACCACTTCTATCAGAACAAGTGGTGCACCACGTCTGGGAGTTCGAAGAACATAGCGAGCTATCATGCAAAGTAGATAAGCATCCTGTGATCTTTGCCGATGGATTCCTCCTAGTGATAGATACCGAATGAAGATCCTGGCCACCTTCAGAATGTCAATCTTCCCATATCTAATGAACTGCTTCATTTCCTCCTTTTCCCGTCTGAAGAAATCCTGAATTTCCTCTGAGTAGTCTTTCTTCAAAGATGGTTGAATCAATATGCCTTTGGGTGGAGATAGCATACAAAATCAGAATTCTTTGAGAGTTGGGACGATCTCAACCAATCCAAATCGAAACACATGAAGATTGGTTTCCCAGTGTTGAGGCACCTGCCGGTGTAAATTGTGATGTAATTTTACACACTTGATCTGACTGAGTATTGACATATTCATAGATTCCAGCAGTCTTGGTGCCATCATGTTGATGTCTAAGGTCCATTTTCTCAACGTCTCGTTTAAAGAGTCCATGACCTACCCTGTAGTCATCACAAGTAAAGAGGAGATGTGATGATTTGTCAAAGTATCACTCATTAGCTATTGACACAACCAAACCTTTGCCACTGTTGCATTAAAATCATTTTTTTTTTGCAACCAAACCTTTGCCACTATTGCATCAAAATCCTTTTTTGTTTTTTTGTTTTTTTTGTTTTTTTTTGTTTTTGTTTTTGACTAATCAAGGATGGGGGAATGAACTGGCCTTGATATACTGGTGCTGGGTGGTGACTTTTGGGGGATGGAATCCTGGATAAGAATTGGGAGGACCATAGATGAATGACAGATACCTAATGGCCTTATATGCCAAATGACGATTCTTGGGGGACACAAGCTATGATGATCTTTTTAGATACCTTGATTATTAATCTAGGAACTAATATATTGCCTTGAGATTGTTGAGACTGCACTTGCACATGTCAAGTTGCCTATGTATCCCTTGAGAGGAATCAGGTCTAGCGTAGTTCGGGCTATTCACCCTTTCAGTTATAATATCTTTTGAGTTAATCCATGTTGACCAGTTCGGGTATTTCTTTTCCGTTGTGATCTGTGAGTTTTACAGTCTTTTTTGGTAAAATTTCTTTGACAGTGAATGGGCCACTCACTCCAGTTGGGCCTAAACTTTCCTCTTAGGTCATGAATTGGGGCTCTTTGTTCTCGAAGAACAAACTCACCTTCTTCAATGTGACGGGGCTTCAAATTCTTGTTGAAGGCCCTTGCCATTTTCAGTTGACACTTCTTTAGATTATCCATGGCCTTCATACGTTTTTCATCAAGAAAGTTGAGCTCATCGTGCCTGGCCTTCACCCATTCTCCTTCAGGTAATTGACTATCAAGTAGTACCCTTAACGATGGTTCGAGGATTTTCATAGGTAGGACTGCCTCAGCCCCATATACCAAGGAGAAAGGAGTTGCCCCTATTGAGGATCGTATAGAGCTCTGATATGCCTATATTCTCTGCCCAATCCTTTTGGTTTCAGCCATTTTCTGAAGGATGACCTTGATGTTCTTGTTAGCTGCTTCTACTGCCCCATTGGTCTGTGGCCTGTAAGTGATAGAGTGATGCCTTTTGATACCAAACTTTGTGCAGATTTTGTCAGTTTTGCCCTAGATATGGGATCCCTCATCCGATATCAGTTCTCGAGGCACTCTATATCGGTAAATGATGTTTTCTTGGATGAACTTTGCCACCTTAGCAGATGTGAGGACTGCATATGACTGAGCTTCTACCCACTTGGTGAAATAATCAATGGCTACCAAGATGAACTGGTGATCATTGGATGCCTTAGGGTTGACCTTTCCTATGATATCAATGCCTCAAGTATAGAATGGCCAAGGAGAACTGAGTGAGTGCAATTCTGTCGGTGGGATATGTATGATATTGGCAAATATCTGACATTTGTGGCATTTTTTGATGAAGCCCACACAGTCTGCTTCCATTGTGTTCTAATAGTATCCCAACCTGAAAATCTTCTTAGCTAGCATTTTAGCATTCATATGGGGTCCACAAAGGCCTCGATGAATTTCCTCCATGATGGTTGTAGCTTGTTCTTCATCCACACACAACAACTATATTCCATCATAAGATCTCTTGTATAGTCCCCTTGAAGAATAAATTGGGTGGCATATCTCTTTAGAAATTTCTTTTCCTTTTCTGTTCCTTCAATTGGGTACTTCCTTTTCTTAATGAAGTCCACTATGTGAGCAAACCAAGATCGACCATCCACGGTGAGAGAGTTCACTGAATTCTGATAAATGGGCTTGCTTCTTTGTTCTACCAAGAAGGATTGAACCCTAGCCATAGGGTTGCATTCTACCATGGAAGCTAAAGTTGTAAGGGCACCGGAAAATTGGTTGTTATCCCTATGAAAGTATTCGAACAAGTTCTTCTCAAAGTGTCCAATCACTCCTTCTAGATGTTCTTGATACAACTTCAGTTTCTCATCTCTAGTCTTCCACTTTCCTTGCGTTTGATAGATGACAATGGATGAATCACTATACACCTTGATCCTTTTCACTCCAATGGTCAGAGCAGTTTCGAGTCCTAAGGTACAAACTTCATATTTGGCAATATTGTTGGTACAGCGGAAATCGAGGCAAAATGATGAAGGCAAATAAAGCCCATCTGGAGTGAAAAGTAATATTGCCTCACTACACCCCTTTTGATTAGCAGCTCTATCAAAGAACAACTGCCATTCATTAGCCGTGTCTTCTTCTTCTATTACTATGATCTCTTCATCTGGGAAGTCATCATCTAAAGCTCTTCCATCTTTCGTGGGGTGGGTAGCCAAATGATCGGCTATAGCTTGCCCCTTGATAAACTTCTGAGCAATACAGGTGATGTCAAACTTTGATAACAATAGCAACCATCGAACCATCCTTCCTATTAGAGCTGGTTTCTCAAAGAGGTACTTGATTGGATCCATCCTTGAGATCAAACGTACCAGATAAGCTACTATGTAGTGTCGTAGCCTTTTTGTTGCCCAAATCAGTGCAGCACAAGTCTTTTCCAAAGATGTGTATCGTGTCTCATACTCTAAGAACTTCTTACTGAGGTAGTATATGACATGCTCTATCCCCATTTCTATCTTTTTTATACTAGCAATGAGCCCATTGAATATGATCCCACTGATAAGTACAATAGAAGTGGTTCTCCCTCCACCAGTGGTGTTAAGACGGGTGGGTTTATGAGATATCCTTTGATCTTATCAAAAGCTTATTGGCATTAGTCATTCCATTCTGTGGGTTGATCCTTCTTCAGTATCTTGGAAATTGGTTCGTAGATCATAGTCAGTTAAGCTATGAACTTGCTGATATAGGAATCCTCGTATCTGCTTCTTAGTGTGAGGCGTGGGCATTCCTTGGATTGCTTTGATCTTGATAGGGTAGACTTCGATGCCTCTTTCACTCACCAAGAATCCCAATAAATTTCTTGCTGTTGCCCCGAATACACAATTTTGGGGATTTAACTTCAGCTGATACTTCTTGATTTTGTCAAAGAATCGTCTTAGCGCAGGAATATGCCCCTACCGATCCCTTGACTTCACTATCATGTCATCCACATAGACTTCCACATCTTTATTCATTATGTCATGCAATATGGATATAACTGCTCTTTGATAAGTTGCCTCGGCATTCTTCAATCCAAAGGGCATCACCTTGTAATAATAGGTTCCCTATGGAGTGGTGAAGGCTGTCTTTTCACGATCCTCCGGGTGCATGCTCACTTGACTATATCTTGAGAATCCATCCATAAATGACAACAAGGCATGTCCTGCCGTATTGTAGACCAATACATCAATGTGAGGTAATGAGAAGTCATCCTTTGGGCTCACCTTATTAAGATCTCAAAAATTTACGCACATTCGTAGCTTGTCATATTTTTTTGGCACTGGTACTATGTTAACCAACCATTAGAGATACTTCACCACTTGTAGAAACCCCACATTCCACTGTTTTATAACTTCTTCTCTGATCTTTTCACTCCATTCTGGATGCATCCTTCTGAGCTTCTGCTTGACAGGCTTTACCTCAGGGTAGTTCGACAATCGATGTTGCACGATATTGGGGTCTATACTAGGAATATCCTCATAAGACCAAGTAAAGACTTCAGCGAATTCCTTCAAAAGACTAATCATTTATTCTACTTCTTCATCATCTAGGGTGGTACCAATTTTTACCTCTCGAAGACATTGGTCTGTTCCTAGATCAATAACTTGGGTATTCTCATGGATGAGTTGGGATTTCTTTAGTTTGCATTGTTTTATCAACTCTTGATATTTATTAAGATCATCATCAGAAAAATGAGGCAAGTCATACTAGGAATAAAAAATTTCATCTATGAAAGAAGGAGTAACAGACTCAACATACAAGGACTCTAGACTTTCCTCGAGAGGGAAGGCCAACTCATAATCATAAATGGAAGATCAACAACAGACTCGATGACTGATTTGATGCTTTTATCAGTGGTATTCTGGATAGTTGACTCGGTAGCATGAGAAAACTTGAAATTCTCCCCAATGCTAGTCTAGTTCAGAAGTGGGCCTATAACTTGATGGATGAGCAAATGTAGCAGAGGGCCTTCTTCTTCTTCTAGGAAGGTCGCTGCTATCTCTTTAGTGGTGCTAACATGGTTTTCTTTGATAGGTTATTGCTTCTTCACAAATACAAGTTGATCTATTTCATATTTTCTAAATCCGAACTTCTTGAGGGGTGAGGATTGGTGGAGACTGCTCAATCCCCTTTCTATAAAGTCCAACTTTTCAAGCCTACTGATTGAGACCATCCTTGCTTCTCAGTCACATCTCTTACCACCATCACGGGTCTTCCCGTTGCAGTTGATTCAGGCACAGTGCATGTAGACCATCATTCTTTATGCTCTTCTTTGTTTTGCATACACACTCCTTCCTCGTAAAGGTCTAGGGTTGAGCTTATGTAGCTCTTGAGCTCGTGGTTTTTGTAGAAATGAATAGATGTGGTTCTTCAGATCAGTGGGAAGTTGTAAACTCTAAATGAGTCTTATCTTCTTTTTCCATTCTCTCTTCAGGAGGACTCGGGGGCTCGATACTTCCTTTGACCGGATCAGTGTTGTAGGGTTGTTAGAGGAGAACCCATCTTCAATCAATGCTACTTCCATTATTCCAGTGATGTAGCTGTCCTATTCTTTTTCCTTGGCTTGCTATTGTTCTACCTCCTGAGTCACCCAGTCGAACTCATCTTGAAAGAACATCTCGAATCCTGGTTTCATCTTTGCGGTGGTTTCATCAAACCATGGCTCAACATTATTGCAAAATGGGAAATCTTCTCCTTCCCTTACAAAATACCCATTGAGAGTGGGGTAGTAAGAGGCGATTATTTTCCTGGTCATTTTTAGTATCTTCTGTCCATTGCCGGCATTGTTGTTTCTCGGTTTGTAGTTTTGAGGAGTGTACCCTAGACCACTTCTTCCCTTGTTAACTGTCAAAGTAGGTTGCTTTGGAACACCCTAATGATACTTCCCTAGTCCCATTCCAGAGAAATATTGCATGTTTTTCATCATTTGACTCACCGGTGGGCTCCAAACTACTTCAAAGTTAGTTGGGCCTTTTTCTTCTTCTGGTGCTTCCTTGGCAATGGTCGCACAAGTCACTTCTAACTCAAAACCACTAAGTCGAACTTAATGGTCTTGTTCTTATCCCTTTTCAACATTGGCTAAGGTGTTGAGCACCTCAGTATCTCCAGTTATCGTAATTACTTTCCCTTCATGAATGAATTTCTTCTGATGGAGGTTAGAAGCTACAACCCTTGCATGATGCAGCCAAGGTCTTCCTAGGAGCATGTTGAAAGATGCTGGTATGTCAATGACTTGGAAATCAATGTCAAACTTCACTAGGCCAATTATCACGGTGACGGTGAGGATTCCAAGGACTTCTCTTTTGGTGTTGTCATACGCCCATATAGTCTGATTTGATGGCATCATCTCTTCCATATTGATGTTGATGCTCTTGGCTGATCTCAAAAGTAAAACATTCAAAGCAGACCCATTGTCAATGAGGACCTGAGGCACAATCTTGTCAATACATTCTACTGTGATGTACAAAGCCCTATTGTGCCTGGCTCCTTTGGGGAGTTCAGATTCTGAAAACATCAATGACTGCACTGCATAGGTTGCCCTTACTATTTGTGCAAGATGTGTTGGATCTTTCTCGATTGGCACTTGCACATTAGTAAGGGACTTTAAGACTACTTCACAGTGTGAAGGGGAGGCCATCAATAATCCTCAAATTGAGATATTGACCTGGGCCTTCTTGAGTTGAGCCAAGACTGGATTCTTCGGTTATTTCTTCAAGCCACTTGTTCCTGCCTCATTAGTCCTTGACTGTTCTACAACTAGGGCCTTGTCTTTGTAGTCTCTTCTGCTTCAAGTCTCCATTACATTACAGGTTTCTTTACAATAATCTATGTGGAATGGCAATCTTCATCATCGTTATTTGTTATGGTAATTATCCTTACCATAGGATCATCTTCTTCTTTAGATTCTCCTTCCCTGCTTGGGGTGGGAAGTCAAGGTCCTCTACAAATATCCAGAGCCCTAGCTTGCACTTTCTTGACTGCATTAGAAAGGTATGTAACTGTTGTGTCTAACATTTCTGCAAGTGTGTCATGTCCCCCTACTTTTTCAAGGTTTCTCAATTGCTCGGTGTAGTAGTGTTCACTGATGGCCACTTCACCTAACATTTGATCAATTTCATCGGCCTCAAGTTTTAGCTCAACCAAACGACTATAGACACTACTCATATGTTCTGCTATAGGATTTACTTCACCCTCAAAAGTGATCTCATACCCTTCACTCAAAAGTGATCTCATACCTTTTACTATCTTCTGAATCTGATGTCGGCTCATCTCCTTCCACGTGAATTGTGAGCGCTAATTGGATAGCATCAGTAGGGTCAATCATCAGGTCATCTTCATTGATTGCATACAAAAAATACCCTCCAGGATCTCTGGGTGAATAATATCTAGACTCATCATCTTCATTATTGTCCCAAGGTCCCTGGTAATCACTGTCATCTCAGTCCTAGTACTCATCATCACCTTGAGAATCAGAGTCATCCCCATCATTCTCATATTCACTCCCGTCCTCATCATTGTCGTCATCATCCTCTTCTTCACTTATTTCTCCCTCACTTGGTTCTTTATCAGATTTCTCCTGACCATCAAATTCTCCTACATCCAAACGTTCGTAGTATTTAGAACGTGTGGACCGAAAGATTTCCATATGGCCAAACTTGACCTCATTAGCTCAAAGTCGGATCAGACTAGACTCATCATCTTCTGTATTACTCCTGACGTGGATTAGGGCGGTGTGCTCTTTGATTTGTTCCCCTATTGCCAATGCCATTACTGCTCTGAGGAGGTCATCCGTGAATTCTTCAATTGTCTCTGGATTTTCCTCCAGAGGTAAGGTTGTCTTAATTAGAGAAGTGGGATCAACATCTTGATTTTATCCTAAGACATTCACCGAACCTATTGATGAGGTTATTTTTGGAGAATTTGGTAGTGCAAGCATGTCTTTCCAACTGTATCCACTTATCCATTCTTCTCTTGGGTTATGCACTGAACCTTGGGAATGGAATTGGTATGAGGGTGGTGAGGGATATGAGGTGGGGTGATATGAAGGTGATGTGATATTAGAGATAGGGTATTGTGATGAAGATAAGGGGTGATAAGATGAGAAAGTTCCTTCTCCTTAACGGTATGGTGAAGGTTGGTGATATGGAGGAAGTTGATGGTATGGCGGAAGTTGATGGTGTGGTAAAAGTTGGTAGTATGGTGGAGGTTGAAGGTATGGTATAGTGGATCCCCTTGTTGATGATGAAGGAGGGATAGCAGATATTTGATCTTCTGGTTCTTCTTTTGAGGATTCTTCTCTTTTGGGAGTCTTCATGGTCTTGGTCCTTTGCCTCATGATTTTCCTGTAGGCATAGGTTTTTATGTGATTCTTCTGAGTTTTGGGTATGATGAGTTGAGTGGGGTCACTCTCTATTGCTTCTTCTTCTAGGTTGTTCACATGACTAGATTGAGGAACCCCGAAATCATAGAACATGGGATGACAAAAGTGGCTATCTACGTAGTATATGTAAATGGCCCTTTGGAAGAAATTGCACTCCTTTCGGCAATCCTCTTTAATAAAGATAATGATATGCCCCACCAATTTCGGAGGAAGGGGCAATTTTTGCACAAGCAGCGACTTCTCTTTCCACTCATCATGCCTCTCGATATGGTACTTCTTAGAGTGTTTAATAAGATGAGTTGGATTAAAGGAATGAAGATCCCAATCTTGCTAGTCATCTGTCATTGACAACATGTTGACTGTTCCATGATCTGGGAGTGGATTGGTGTTGATATTAGGAGGCTGCTTAACTTTAACTTCAATAGTCCCGTTATCTACCAAATCCTGGATTGCATGTTGAAGACCCAAGCATCTTTCAGTGTTGTGCCCCTTCTGAGTGTGATAAGCACAATATTCATGGTCCTTATACCAAGCTGGAGGAGGGTTACTAATTGTCCTTAGAGTTACTGTCCCTAGCAATCCTTGTTTCTTTAGCTTCTCAGATATTGCGATCACAGGCATTCCTAAATCAGTGAACTGACTCCTTGGTTGAGAAGCCTTCTAAATAGGAGCATCTGCTTGTATCACAAAAGGTTATGAAGAAGTGATGGGTGATATTGACTATTGGACTACATCTACCACATTGGTTTTGGGACCCTTTCCTCGTCTGACTCTAGTATTCTTTCCTACATATTGGGAGGAACCTTGATATTGAGCTTCCCTTAGGATTCTATTTTCCACACGTGTACGTGTGGCCATCAAGGCATCAAAAGTTTGCAGGTGTTGGTAATAAAGGACATCATAATAAGGCTTTGATAAGTTTTTAATCAACATTTCTACTTGCTCTGCCTCAAAAGGTTGGTCTGCCATTTTGGAAGCCTTGTCTCTAAACCTCATTAGGAAGGTGGTGAATCCTTCTTTGGGTTGCTGCCTCAACGTCTCAAGCTCTCGTCGCTTCACATCCACTTCGGTGTTGTATAAGTACTGCTTAGTGAAGGCTTTCACCACTGTTGCCCAATTTTGGGTTTGGGTAGCCTCCAACTGTGTGAGCCACCTTAAGTTGGTCCTGATAGGGATCACATGAAAGCTTGCCCCATCTGGTTGTCCATAAGTTGCTATGATTTGGCGATGATAAGGAAGACTTTGAGATGAGCCTTGGGGTCCCATGACCCGTCAAATCTATCAGTTTGCCATTTGAATTTCTCGAGAATTCTTGCCCCGGAGAAGAAACTCATCTCGTCTGAATTCACCACTTGACTTTCCAAACATTTTCCTGTTCGGATTAGATTTTCTAACTTTTCCAATTGCTCTCTGAGTTTTCTTTCTTTCTCCATCTCCAGAGGTTCCATTCGAACATGCACTACAAATTCCTCTTCCTCATTTTAATCACTACACTAGGGGGAAGGACCTTGGGATAGGTTCCTTATTGACCATTCAGATGGGTAGGTGACACTCCTCATTAACTGATCAGCCTAACTTGCTCTGACTCTCCTGAGTCTACTCGAGAAAAAATCCCATGATAACCTGTCTATTATGTTCCAATTCTCCTGTAGCCTATGCCAGTTTATCCCTGGGATTAGTCCTGGGAGGGTTTTGGAACATGTACAATATCTAGGCTAATCCTCTCTTGACCTCAGCCATTTCTGTCTGCAAGGTCTCTACGGGATGGATCCATGCTTGTTCGAGTGATTCAGAGTCATGTGGATCCATGTGAACTGGGTTGTAATCACTTGGTAATAGACAATCTCGGAGAGATGATGGAGGTGAAACTGGACTTAAGCGAGTCAACCGATTACCCTGATGTGTCCAAACGGATTATAGAGAATACTTGAGGTGTGGAATTGTGCCTGAACCAAAATTGGCTTATTTTAGGATTCTTGTATTCCCAACCCTTTGCTCATTTATCCATTCAATTATCAACCAACAATCCAACCAAAGTTAGTCCACTTATTGATAGGGAGTGGATAGGGGTTGATGCCTCTAGTCCACTCAATGCCATAAGTGGGAACTACACCAAATGGCTTGACAAGAGTATTCCTATTAAGACATTCTCTGCGATAAAGTCATGCTTTCCTTAATCTCATTCAACTAGGTGACCTTCCTCCTAGTTTTCGCAGGTCTTTTTAGATGATTTGCATTTCGCGGGACTTTGACGGGAATCACCCCGAGTTGCGTATACTAAAACCATTCATATCTCATCTTTAAGGAGGAAGGACACATTTTATCCGAAACCCACTTAGGAAATCATTTCTTTTATGAATAGAATGCAATATAGGAAGATTCCTTTTCAAGACCACAAACAAACTCTACAGATTAGCTTGTGACGTTCCTAGCGTTCTCTAACTATTTCCTACCTGATGAGAGTATGCAGTGGATGTAATAGGGCCGACAAGGCTTTCTTGATAGGATCTATATATGCAAGGTATGTGATCCTTTTGATAAACCCATAGGTACGAGATGGATCTATATACACAAGGTACGTGATCCTTTTAATATACCCAAAGGTATGAGATCAAGGGGGTGACTTCCTTGCCCATTACTCATGACTATTGATGAGGCAAAATATGTCACTTCCCTCAGCACGGCTAAACATGTACCCTACCTCGGCCCCAATCAGGCCGTGCTCCACCTTGGCCTCAATCAGGCCGTGCTCCACCTCAGCCTCCATCAGGCCGCGCTCCACCTCGGCCTCCGTCAGGCCACACTGCACCTCGGCCACCATCAGCCGCGCTTCACCTGGGCCACCATCAGGCCGCGCTCCACCTCGGCCTCCATCAGGCCGCGCTTCACCTCGGCCTCCATAAGGACGAGCTGCCACTTCGGCGCGACGTCAACAACAAGGATTCCAGAAACGTGTTTTCGTCCACCCCTACATTCAAGGAACGTAGCCTATTCCGGAGGTCAGGACTCTATCCACTACACGTCATCATGACGTCACACGGTTGATCTCTCCTAGTTAAAAGGGGAATGTTCCAGGAATATTCCCAGAATGACAGAGCCACTCTCCTTGAGGACTCCACGCCTAAGCAGGACTCTTCACAATCGTCTCCCACTTGCCCTCCTTGAGCAGTCTATAAATACCTAGGTAAGCCTCCATCACGAGGGAATGGATTTCTCACTTCTCATACTGTAAAGCTCTCTTGAGCATCTGTTGTGGAAAGGTCTAACTTAGGCATCGGAGAGTCCCCCATCTGGTCAGCCCGGCTCTCCTTGTCATCTCTTCTGTGCAGGTCGGCCATAGCACCAGGAACTGCAGGAGGGATAGTTCGGTCAAATTTTTCCGCATCAGATTGGCGCCGTCCGTGGGAAACTGTTACAAAAAGTCACCTTGGAACAATGCAATTAAGGAGTGAGAAGGTCGTTTCTTCAACGACAACGCGTGCAAGATCCACTCGGGATGTACCGCTTAGACGTTCACATTCACCACCAGTGGCAGGGCAGGAAAACGTCCTAGCAGAGACCCCTCTAGAAGGACCCCGGTAAACCAGGCCCGATCCACAGGTTGCCCAGGGAGAGGGGGATCAGTGTGAGCAGAACCCTCAGCTATCCCGCCATGTCCCATCGTCCCGGGTAACTCATCCGAACATGGAAGAACAGATGCAGAGTTTGCAGCTGCAGGTATTAGCCACGAACGCACTGGTGAGGGATTTCATAAGACAGTTCGGCTCCGCACTACCAGTACCACGTACTAGTTCAGCTCAGCCGCAGAGGCCTGCTCCGACCAGAAATCCCATTGACGAATCTCCTGACAACAGCGTCACCCCCCAATCAACAGAAAGAAGGGGGTCAGGCAGGACTTCGTGCACTGTCCATTCTGTACCACCGCGATCACTTACTGAGGGGCGCAGGCGAGGTCCTATCCTTGCTCGGATCGGGAGAGCAGATCGTTCTGAACATCATCGGAGCCCTGAGACGCATGATACTCAAATATCCCCACACCGTGCAGGAGGACGCCAACCTNACCTTCAGTTTGTCGGTACTCATGCCAATACAAAGAATAACTAGACTTCTTGGTGAAATTTAAGTCGTAATGTTCAAAAAATCCAAGGGAAGCCCCATTGAACTCTTCACTTAGAAGGTTTTAACCCAAGTAGAACACCTATATCTAACAATGCTAGGCTCATCATACCACAGGAAAAATGAAAAGAGTTCATGGAACCATACCAAAAAGTAAGAGCGGCCTAAAGGAGAGGTTTATCCATATGAGTAAGAAGCTTTATTGGAAATCCTAAGGGTCTCCCATTCAAAAGATTTTTCTTTAGCCGATCTATCTACCCAATCAATGCAATCTGGGATTTTGGTAGGCCATATTTGGGAAAAGGCTTTGTATTTACCTTTAAGAGAGATAGGAGGGACCTCATAACAAAACAAAAGAGTTTCATATTTGTGTTTCAGGAAATCAGGGATTGAAAACGATGGCGATGGGAGAGTAAGACCTACCAAAAAAAAAGAGAAGAGGAAGGGATCAATACTTCTGTGTGAATGAAATCTAATGCGTAGCCCTTGACTAGAGGGAGAGGGGCAAGGTATTAGGGATAGCTGCTTCTGTCTCGAACAATGGATGGAGTTGGTGGCAGTGAAATATTTCGGAGTCACCATAATGGCTTGGTTTTCTTTTTTCGGCCCTATTCCCCGCCTTATGAATCAAACACATCCGAGCATCTTGTTACAAAGAGAGATTGGTTAGTCATCTTTTGTTCATTCTTACCCCACACTACCAAATCCCATTGGTTAAGTTGGGGCAAGAATAGCCATCGGGCTAATTCATAATCTAGGATAGGATGGATTGGCCAAACTTTGCCGCTCGGCCCTCTAAGAGATCAACCTCTAATAGGGTTGGCTTGGGGCCTTGATGCCACCGCTGCTTGTGGGGATTGGGACATCTTATTAAAGTCTATAGTGCCCATCTAGGAATTAGTGAAGCTTTCTTCTTTCTTCTATGAATTGGTTTAGCGCGAATAGGTAAGTAGAACCTTGTTTCTTTCGGATGTCTTTGATGAGGCAAAATATGTCACTTCCCTCAGCACGGCTAAACATGTACCCTACCTCGGCCCCAATCAGGCCGTGCTCCACCTTGGCCTCAATCAGGCCGTGCTCCACCTCGGCTCCATCAGGCCGCGCTCCACCTCGGCCTCCGTCGGGCCACACTGCACCTCGGCCACCATCAGCCGCGCTTCACCTGGGCCACCATCAGGCCGCGCTCCACCTCGGCCTCCATCAGGCCGCGCTTCACCTCGGCCTCCATCAGGCCGCGCTTCACCTCGGCCTCCATAAGGACGAGCTGCCACCTCGGCCCGACGTCAACAACAAGGATTCCAGAAACGTGTTTTCATCCACCCCTACATTCAAGGAACGTAGCCTATTCCGGAGGTCAGGACTCTATCCACTACACGTCATCATGACGTCACACGGTTGATCTCTCCTAGTTAAGAGGGGAATGTTCCAGGAATATTCCCAGAATGACAGAGCCACTCTCCTTGAGGACTCCACGCCTAAGCAGGACTCTTCACAATCGTCTCCCACTTGCCCTCCTTGAGCAGTCTATAAATACCTAGGTAAGCCTCCATCACAAGGGGATCAATTTCTCACTTCTCATACTGTAAAGCTCTCTTGAGCATCTGTTGTGGAAAGGTCTAACTTAGGCATCGGAGAGTCCCCCGTCGGGTCAGCCCAGCTCTCCTTGTCATCTCTTCTGTGCAGGTCGGCCATAGCACCAGGAACTGCAGGAGAGATAGTTCGGTCAAATTTTTCCGCATCAGATTGGCGCCGTCTGTGGGAAACTGTTACAGAAAGTCACCTTGGAACAATGCAATTAAGGAGTGAGAAGGTCGTTTCTTCAACGACAACGCGTGCAAGATCCACTCGGGAAGTACCACTTAGACGTTCACATTCACCACCAGTGGCAGGGCAGGAAAACGTCCTAGCAGAGACCCCTCTAGAAGGACCCCGGCAAACCAGGCCCGATCCACAGGTTGCCCAGGGAGATGGGAATCAGTGTGAGCAGAACCCTCAGCTATCCCGCCATGTCCCATCGTCCCGGGTAACTCATCCGAACATGGAAGAACAGATGCAGAGTTTGCAGCTGCAGGTATTAGCCACGAACGCACTGGTGAGGGATTTCATAAGACAGTTCGGCTCCGCACTACCAGTACCACGTACTAGTTCAGCTCAGCCGCAAAGGCCTGCTCCGACCAGAAATCCCATTGACGAATCTCCTGACAACAGCGTCACCCCCCAATCAACAGCAAGAAGGGGGTCAGGCAGGACTTCGCGCACTGTCCATTCTGTACCACCGCGATCTCTTACTGAGGGGCGCAGGCGAGGTCCTATCCTTGCTCGGATCGGGAGAGCAGATCGTTCTGAACATCATCGGAGCCCTGAGACGCATGATACTCAAATATCCCCACACCGTGCAGGAGGACGCCAACCTTCGCCTCAAAGACACACTAGAGGCACTCGTCCGCACAGAGAAGAACATGAGAACTACCAGAGGCAAGCTAGGCGAGATCGACCCCATCCTGGTCAGCGCTCGCCCATCGGGCCTACCAGAGGTGCACCACGGCAGGGTCACCCAGGCCAAGGAAGAAGCCCCAGGAGAGAAGGGTCACGCCGATCAACAGATGGCCGAGCCGAGGAGAGAAGAGCTGACCTTGAGAGCCGAATACAGCGACTCACTGAGAGAATTGAGGGAATGCAGAGGCAGGAACACCCGGCTGACATGACAGTAACCCCGGCCCATAATGCGCTTTCCGACGATTTGATTGATGCCGAGCTGCCCTCAAATTTTGTGATACCTGTTTTCAACGGATATGACGGCACCACAGATCCCTACGATCATCTACTGTACTACAGCTCGGCCATGGCAGTGCATGGCAGGTCAGACGCCGTTCTCTGCCGTGCTTTCGCAGCCTCATTAAAAGGAGCCGCGCTGGTCTGGATGTCACACTTGCGGCCACGGTCCATCCGCAGCTATGAAGAACTGACAAGAGCGTTCCTCACACGTTTCCAAGCAAGTATGAAGCAGAAGCAAACTACGCAAAACGTGATGAATATGAGGCAAGGGGTGAGGGAGACAATAAGAGAATTCCTTGCCCGATTTACGAAGGCGACATTGGAGGTAAAAAACTTGCCGGAAGGAGTGGCGTATAGCACATTGTGCAATGGGGTAATACACCCCGATCTGGTTCAGTCCCTGGCCCTCGACTTACCGGAGACGATGCCCGCACTGCTGAGACGGTGCAATCAATACGCCAACATGGAGGAAGTCCTGGCAGCCCGAGGGATAGCTGACAGGGGTGATCAGGCAGAGAAGGAGAAGAAAAGGGCTCTGAGACATAGGGATGACTCTCGTGAGCCGAAGAAAAACAGAACAGCTCGGCCTCTGGACACCGCTGAACTTGAGCGATATGAACTTGATCGTTCTCGAACAAACCTGCTCTTGGAGATCCAAAATCAGAAGTACTTTCGCTGGCCCAGGCCAATGGCAGGTAAGCCAGAAGAGAGGAACCTCAACAGGTATTGCCGATATCACCGGGACCATGGACATGACACTGAAGACTGTAAGTCTCTGAAAAGGGAAATTGATGAGCTCATCAAGGCCGGATACCTCCACCAGTATCTGAAGCAGAAATATGGTGGGAACTGGCCCGAGCCGAGGAGAGACGATGCCGAGCTGAGCAGAGGAAAGGCCGAGCCAACTGCGGATCCAGCCACGAACCGAGCTGTCACTTACGACAACCAGCCCGTGGGTCCGGCAATCCTAACAATCATGGGGGGACCTACCGCAGAATCAGTCAGAAAAGCCAAAGCACACGCGCGGTTTGTGTGTGTCTCGGAACAACCTGTCAAAGTCCTCAAAACGGATCCACCCATCACTTTCTCGAACAGAGATTTGGAAGAGCTGAACTGGCCTCACAACGACGCGGTCGTAATTCAATTAGTGGTGGCCAACCACCCCTTCCACAGGGTCCTAGTGGACACAGGAGCCTCTGTGGACCTCATGTCATATGAAGCCTTCATAAAACTGGGGCTTGGCACCGGAGCCTTAAAACCAGCTCCAGGACCCTTGTACGGTTTCTCAGGCATGCCAGCTGAGCTAGAGGGAGTTGTTGACCTACCTGTAACCATCGGACAAGGAGCTCAGACAGCCACAACCATGGTCTCTTTCATGGTCGCCAAGATCGCCTCACCCTACAATGCAATCCTTGGCCGACCTGGTCTCAACGGCCTTGGCGCAATCGTGTCCACTAGGCACATGAAGGTTAAATTCCCAACCAGTAATGGAGTCGGAGAATGCAAGTCCAGCCAGAAGGAATCCCGGGAATGCTATGCGAACTTCATAAAATCCGTCAAAAAACCGTGCTCGGGGCTAGCATGTATGGTAGAAGTTGTTGATTGCCGAGATGAGAGCCTCCTGGCCCGAGCCGAACCGGTGGAGCAGCTACTTACCATCCCTATCTCAGAGGCCGAGCCGACCAGGACAGTTCAGCTCGGAGCGCTGCTGAGCTCCCAGCTTCGCGAGGAAATCTTGAACTTCCTCGGCGAGAACTCTGATATTTTCGCTTGGAAAGCTTCTGATATGCCTGGAATCTCCAGGACCGTAGCCGAGCACAGTCTGGACGTCAACCCGAGCTTCAGGCCTGTCCAGCAAAAGCGCAGGAACTTCGCGGCTGAGAGGAACACTATCATCAGCGAGGAGGTTGACAAACTCCTAGCCGCAGGGTTGGTGAGGAATGTGAAGTACCCGACCTGGTTAGCCAATGTGGTCATGGTTCCGAAGTCCAACGGGAAGTGGAGGATATGCGTTGACTACTCCGACCTGAACAAGGCTTGCCCTAAAGACTGCTACCCTTTGCCCCGGATTGACTCCCTCATAGACTCAACTGCTGGCCATGAGATGCTGACCTTCATGGATGCATATTCCGGCTACAACCAGATAAAGATGAAGCTGGAAGATGAGGAGAAAACCGCTTTCCTCACCACTCAGGGCAACTATTGCTACACCGCAATGCCTTTTGGCCTAAAGAATGCCGGAGCCACTTACCAGAGGATGGTGAATTCAATGTTCCGAAACCAGATCGGTAGAAATATGGAAGTTTACGTGGATGATATGCTGGTCAAGAGCAACAAAGGCATTGATCATGTGCTGGACCTGAAGGAGGCTTTCGGTGTCCTGCGAAAGAACCAAATGAGACTAAATCCCACCAAGTGTGCATTTGGAGTAACCTCTGGGAAATTCTTGGGCTTTCTAGTGTCGCAAAGGGGGATAGAAGCAAACCCCTCAAAAATTGAGGCCATTCACGAGATGCGTGCACCAAGAAACATTCGTGAAGTGCAGAAACTGACCGGCTGCCTGGCTGCTCTTAACAGGTTCTTGTCCCGAGCTGGCGATAGGTGCCTCCCATTCTTCAAGCTGCTAAAAGGAGGAAAAGGCCAACAGCAATTTCGCTGGACAGAAGAATGCGAAGCAGCTTTCGAGGAGATCAAGGCCTGCCTAGCCCGGCCCCCTCTGCTGAGCCGACCTGAGACTGGGGAAGAACTACAACTTTATCTCGCTACTTCAGCCGTGGCCGTCAGTGCAGTCCTTGTCCGAGAAGAGGCAAAGACCCAGAGGCCCATCTACTATGTGAGTCATGTGCTCCTGGAAGCAGAGACAAGGTACCGGAAGATTGAGAAGCTTGCACTGGCACTGGTCGTGACAGCCAGAAAGCTGAGGCCCTACTTCCAAGCACACGCCATTGCTGTACTAACTGATCAACCGCTGAGAAAGTCACTTCACAGCCCCAGCGTAGCGGGACGTATGGTAAGTTGGGCTGTCGAGTTGAGTGAGCACAATATTGAATTCAGACCAAGAAGCGCGATCAAGGGCCAGGCGCTGGCTGACTTCTTGGTAGAATGTACCCAAGCCGAAGAAGCGGGAGAACCTGAGCCCGAGCCGAACAGAAAATGGGTGCTATTTGTTGATGGATCCAGCACCACAGCACGGAGCGGCGCTGGGCTTGTGCTGAAAAGCCCTGATGAGTTCACGATACATTATGCCCTTAAGTTTGCATTTCCCGCAACAAACAATGAAGCAGAGTATGAAGCGCTGATTGCAGGAATCAAACTGGCAAAGGCTGTGATGACAGACGACCTGGTCGCTCATAGTGACTCCCAATTAATCGTGAACCAAGTCAATGGCCAATACGAGGCCAAAGAAGAAAGAATGGCCTTGTATTTGAAGGAAGTACGTCGTCTGGTGACCAGTTTTGGCACGTTCGCAATGGTACAGATCCCGCGGCAAGAAAATGCTTTGGCAGATGCCCTCTCCAAACTAGCTACAGCAGACTTGGCTGACTGCGCAAGCTCTGTATATTTTGAAGTGTTAGCCCAACCAAGCTATGAACAAGAATTGCTGTGCAGCATTACTCAAGGGGCCGAGCCGAGCTGGATGGATCCCATCGTCGTCTATTTACGTGATGGGCATCTCCCGGGAGATCAAGCAGAAGCAAGGGCAGTCAAAAGGAGAGCAGCCAAATACACCCTTCAGGGTGGAGTGCTTTACAAAAGGGCGATATCCTGGCCCCTGCTGAAGTGCCTACCGCCGAGCCGAGCTGAGGAGACACTTCGTGAAGTCCACGAGGGGATTTGTGGGGGACACATCGGGGGTAGAGCACTGGCCTACAAGGTACTACGCCAAGGATTCTACTGGCCAAACATGCAAAGAGATGCAATGAAGTTCGTGCAGCAGTGCTTCAAGTGTCAGGTACATGCCCCAATACCTCACGTCCCGGCTACAGAACTCAGTTCAGTGATCTGCCCGATCCCGTTCGCAATGTGGGGAGTGGATATTCTAGGACAGTTCAAGAAGGGAAAAGGGGGTGTTCAATTCTTGATTGTTGCTATTGACTACTTCACTAAATGGGTGGAAGCACGTCCCCTGGCCAGAATCACAGAGCAGGCAGTAGAGAAGTTCGTTAGGGACGACGTCATATTCCGCTATGGTGTTCCAAAGGTGTTGGTCACGGATAATGGTCGACAATTCGACAATCGGAAATTCAGGCACTTCTGCAACAACTTCAATATTGATTTTCGAAACACCGCTGTAGCACACCCGCAGTCGAATGGTCAGGCAGAAAAGGCCAACCACACACTTCTAGATGGAATAAAGAAGAGGCTGGACTGGGAGAAGAAGAACTGGGCAGATCAGCTACTCAGTGTACTCTGGGCTTATCACACTTCAGCTCGGACACCCACAGGAGAGACACCGTTTCGACTTTCATACGGAACGGAAGCGCTAACCCCTGTGGAGGTAACCCAAGCCTCATTCCGATCAGCAGTGTTTGAAGCCTCACAGAACGAAGCCGGGCTCCAAGCAAACGCAGACTTCATAGACGAAGTTCGGGAAGAAGCACTTATTCGAAATGAAACCTACAAGCAGAAAGTCCGGCAATACCACAACAGGAGGGTCAAGCCACGGGGATTCGTAGTTGGGGACTTGGTGCTGAGGAAAGCAGCAGCGGCGGACCCAAGAAGTGATGGCAAGCTCAGCGCGAACTGGGAAGGCCCTTACATAGTCTCCAAAGTGGTACGCCCTGGCACATACCATTTGCAGACTCAGGGGGGCACAGCTATACCAAGGGCTTGGAACGTTCAAAATCTCAGAAAATTTTTCCAGTAGATAGTTTTCTTCAGTAGAGGGCAATGAAATCACCTTTAGGGATTTTACTTAGCAGTTATTCAATTTTTATCATGGAGCAGAATAGATTAGCAGAATAGTTTCTATTTTGAAGCAATGTGTTTGTCACCAGTACATGCCACACATCAATATACTACGATGCTTCTCGTAAATATTTGATTCTTCTAAGACCGGGCCCTAGCTCGGCACCCCAAGACCAGACCCTAGTCTGGCGACTCAAAGACCTTAACCAATGAGGCACAAAGACCGGGCCCTAGCTCTGCACCCCAAGACCAGACCCTAGTCTGGCGACTCAAAGACCTTAACCAATGTGGCACAAAGACCGGGCTCTAGCTCGGCACCCCAAGACCAGACCCTAGTCTGGTGACTCAAAGACCTTAACCAATGAGGCACATAGACCGGGCCCTAGCTCGGCACCCCAAGACCAGACCCTAGTCTGGCGACTCAAAGACCTTAACCAATGAGGCACAAAGACCGGGCCCTAGCTCGGCACCCCAAGACCAGACCCTAGTCTGGCGACTCAAAGACCTTAACCAATGAGGCACAAAGACCGGGCCCTAGCTCGGCACCCCAAGACCAGACCCTAGTCTGGCGACTCAAAGACCTTAACCAATGAGGCACAAAGACCTAGCCCTAGCTCGGCAGCATCTAAGAACGGGCTCCAGCTCGGCACCACAAGACCAGACCCTAGTCTGGCGACTCAAAGACCTTAACCAATGAGGCACAAAGACATGGCCCTAGCTCGGCAGCAACCAGACCGAGCTGGGGGGCTTATCCATGAGCCCTCAAAATACATCACTACCGAGGGAGATATCTACATAAATATGGATCTATATATATGAGGCTAATCTCGGGGGGCTGATCCACGCATCTAACTCAGCACAAGAAAATCCTCCGAGTCGGATCACTTCTTCACTAACATCAATCGTGCCACCGGGCTGTACCAGAATAGCATGGACTGGAACGCACCGCTCATAGTCCGTCGGATTGTAGCCGGGCATCACATCCTAAAGGAACAAGATGACATCGTCTGAGCCGCCCTTAAACGAAGAAATGTTAACGTCATCCAACAACTCCTGGTTGGGCTAAGGGATCAGTCGCGTCGGGCCATATCTTCTCTACCCCCATAAAAGCGCTTTGCTACCTTTGCCCTCGAACAAGCGATAGCCATGTATCGAACTGTTGATCAGCCTCGTCTGAAAAAGTGAAGCAATGCATCTTGAATCGGGTTAAACGCTCTAGCAGGTCGATTCGAACTGCTAGAGCGGGGGGCTGGTGATGAGGCAAAATATGTCACTTCCCTCAGCACGGCTAAACATGTACCCTACCTCGGCCCCAATCAGGCCGTGCTCCACCTTGGCCTCAATCAGGCCGTGCTCCACCTCGGCCTCCATCAGGCCGCGCTCCACCTCGGCCTCCGTCGGTCCACACTGCACCTCGGCCACCATCAGCCGCGCTTCACCTGGGCCACCATCAGGCCGCGCTCCACCTCGGCCTCCATGAGGCCGCGCTTCACCTCGGCCTCCATCAGGCCGCGCTTCACCTCGGCCTCCATAAGGACGAGCTGCCACTTCGGCCCGACGTCAACAACAAGGATTCCAGAAACGTGTTTTCGTCCACCCCTACATTCAAGGAACGTAGCCTATTCCGGAGGTCAGGACTCTATCCACTACACGTCATCATGACGTCACACAGTTGATCTCTCCTAGTTAAGAGGGGAATGTTCCAGGAATATTCCCAGAATGACAGAGCCACTCTCCTTGAGGACTCCACGCCTAAGCAGGACTCTTCACAATCGTCTCCCACTTGCCCTCCTTGAGCAGTCGATAAATACCTAGGTAAGCCTCCATCACAAGGGGATCGATTTCTCACTTCACATACTGTAAAGCTCTCTTGAGCATCTGTTGTGGAAAGGTCTAACTTAGGCATCGGAGAGTCCCCCGTCGGGTCAGCCCGGCTCTCCTTGTCATCTCTTCTGTGCAGGTCGGCCATAGCACCAGGAGCTGCAGGAGGGATAGTTCGGTCAAATTTTTCCGCATCAGGAAGCATCAATGATGGAAGATAACATTCCTTGTAACCGGGTAGCCATAAGCTTTGAAATAATTTTAGAGGCAACCCCACTGAGGCTAATTGGCCTGTAGTTCTCCATCGCTTCAGGTTTACCTTTTTTTGGGATGAGGCAGATCAGGGTCTTATTGGATTGAGGGGGGAGAACCTTAGATTGAAAGAACTCAGTAACAAAACCAAATAACTTTGGGTGAGTAAGACCCCAGAACCGTTGGAAGAAGATTGGAGACAGGCCATCAAATCTCGGTGATTTGGTAGGTTTCATAGCAAATAAGGCCCTTTTAACTTCCTCAAGGTCAGGGGTTCTACACAACTCAGCATTCATGTCAACGGTCACCTTAGGAGAAATGCAATTAAGAACATGGAGGGAATCAGGGTTAATATCTTTGGAGTAGTTTGCTGGTAGAAAGAGAGAATCTCTTCCTTAACTTCAGGCAAGGATGAGGTCCAGGAGCCATCATTCTTTTTAAGCTTAAAGGACGTATTACGATCGCCTTCATTCAGCCATTGCACTCTAGACTTCTGCTTCCAGAAATCCTCCTCCTTTAAGAGCTCTTCGGCCAGCTTGGACGAGACCTCATTCATCTGGTCTTCACAGAAGGCAAATTGGGGCAGGCCCATGAGATGATCCAATTCAGTCTTCAAGGTTTGAATATTCGATTGTAAATTCCCAAAGACCTCTCTCGGTTCCACCTTTTAAAAACCTTCCTACAATTCTGTTGTTTCTCATACAGCCTAGAAGAGGTTGAACCCTTACAACTAAGTAGCACAATCATGGTGTCTTAGCCATGTGGCCTCGAAGCGGAAAGGCCTAAGACCGGGTTGAAATCATCTGCAATTCCGATCTCGTACAATTCCGTGAAATACCACCTTCAGGGGGTGACGTGTATTGATACCAATGCAATGGTCCAGATCTGGTACAACTAATAAAACCTTAAATCAGTGAAGAGTCATTTAAACCAGATCTGGACCATTGCATTGGTATCAATACATGTGTCACCCCCTGAAGGTGGTATTTCACGGAATTGTACAAGATCGGAATTACAGACGAATTTTTTCCCCTAAGACCGGGGTGAGGCCGCCGTCTTTATCCATAAGAAGGGGAAAATGATCAGAACCCACAAAAGCTTTAACAAACACTACTGAGTTAGGGAAGACGTACTACCAAGCCTGATTGACAAAAGCACGATCAGATGAACTCTAATGTTAGCTGGGCCTTTCCTATTGTTGTTCCAGGTGCAAATAGTGCAATTAGAGCCAAGATCAATGAGTGCACAATCATGAATGACATCTCTGAAGCCTTGCATGTCTCTTTCCCCATCTTTGTTACCCCCAGATTTCTCATGCCAAGATAGGATGGAGTTGAAAACCCCTATGCGAAGCCGTTCTTCAGTGCGATTAGTTGTAATTCCTTTCAGCTTGCTCCACACAGCACCTCTCTTGGATCGGTTAGGGTCACCATACAAACAGGTGATAAATAGCTTAATTTGTCAGGGCATAGAACTTCAACATCAATAATGTTTAGATCAGCAAACAAAATAGTTTCCTAGAACTGTGGTTGCCATATTGGACCCAGACCACCAGATGAGTTATTAGAGTCAACAGCAAACACCGAACCCAGATTCAGTTTTCAAGACAACTTCTGGAGTTTCTGGGCAGAGCATTTAGTCTCCATAAGGAAGAGGATGTCAGGTCTATCTTTGCGAGATAAACTCTGAAGAGCACGAATTGTTAGGGCCCCTCCTAACCCCTGACAATTCCAACTTACAGTCTTCATTGCTCCCCTGACAAAAATGTTGAGACATCAGAGAGGACAATGGGTGCAGGACATGGTCGAGCACGGCGAGCTTTCTACTGCTTGGTAACTTCTGAGGAGTGATTTGAAATAGAAAGGGCAGGGCGCAGTCGGAGTGGCTTTCCATAGAGAGCCTGGGTGCCAGGTTGGGTTTCTGGTTCAGTTAGATGAAGAGGGGTAAAAGGAGGGGGAGTAGGATTAATTGGTTGAGATGAAGACATCTGTGGCGCAAAGGTTTGGCCGTGGGCTAGAGATTGGATCTCAGGAGAAGTGGGCTGAGGATTTGGTTGGGTTGCGGAAGGGAGAATACAAGCCCATATGGGGATCCCTGGAGCCCGTGAGAGTGTAATTGGCTAAGGTAGGTAGAAGATTCATGATAGCTTGTGTAATTTCTGGATTCTGAAGGAGGTGGGCTGGAAGCGAGGGAAGTTGAGTAGTGGAGGGTTGTGGATTGACAGGTTGTCCAGTGAAAGTGTTCAATGAGGGCATAGTGAAGACATGATCCTGGGGATAGTTAGTAGTGTGTATAACCGTAAGGGCTACTGGGGAAATATTGTGGGGACGGAGGAGGATCGGTGGCAGGCGCATGGGTTTGGTTGTTGGTAGCAGAAGATGACACTTGGCAGTTGGGGACCATGTTTCGAAAAACAGGCGTAGCAGAATGCTGGCCTGGTTTTCGGTTAATGGATTCTTCATTATCTCCATTTGAGTTATTGGCCTGGAGGTGGAGGAAAGTGTTGGACCGGGGAAGTTGTAGGGGAATGTTGGAGACCCTCATGTGAGCCCAGAATAGCTGATTCAATTAGTCAACGATCAGGGGGAATAACTCTAATATCCGGTCCAAATTTTAGGGTGGGAGTTGAGAAGGTTTGAACAGAGGAAGTGTTAGGGGATGGGATGATGGGCGCACACCTCGACTCCTCGTGAGTCGTGACCAAGAAGACCACAAATAAAACACACTGAAGGAAGCCTCTCATACTTAACCTGCACATCACATTGAGGCAGAGCACGTAGTTTCACTAGGATTGACGATCGCAGCAGTTTACTGATGTCAATAACCACACGAGCATGGATATAGTTGATGAGCACAATAATGTGTGAAATCTTAGGGATATAAGAGAACATTTTGCCCTACTTTGGATAATACCACTTTTTGTTTGGTCCAAGCTTGAATTAACTTGTCCAAAGATGGGACCCACTCATTGGTACCACATCCTCTTTCCTACAAAATCCTGAAGACTATTCTCTCTCCTTGCCACCTCACAAGATCTTGAAGATGTTATGCAGAGATTCTTTTCTGATTTAGTCAAGATTGCAAAATATTGGTTAATATTGCAAGGACGGAATAGAATTTATTAATTTTGGAAACAAATTCTCTTTTTCCTCACACAATATCTCAGAGAATAAGGATTTTTACCAAGATTTAATTTTATTTAATTTTCTTTCTTTTCTTAAAGAAAACTTGTAGAAAGAAGGAGGCAAGACCAAAGCCCTATAAAAACCCCTTCCTCCCCCCTCCTATTATTATTATTCCCCTTAGTGTATTTTATAGTTTATGCTTAGTTTTCTTCTCTCTCCCTCTTTTACTCTCTTTAGTTTTAGTTATTCTTTATTTTTGCTTTAATCACTTTTGTAATAGCTTTTTATGTCAATTAATGCAAGCACTCTAAACTTCAGTCACATGGCTAAATCTCTCACCAATCTTTTAGCTAAAGAGCAACCCTTCGAATTTTCTAGTGAATGTCTCATGTGCTTTGAGCAATTAAAGAAGGTGTTGACTACAACCCCCATTATTCAATCTCCCTTATGGACCGAGCCCTTTGAATTAATGTGTGATGCATCTGATTTTGCTATAGGGGCAGTTTTAGGGCAGAGAGTTGATAAACTTCTTCGTGCTATCTATTATGCCAGTAGAACTCTCAATGATGCACAGTTGAACTACACCACAACTAAAAAAAAAATTTTATCTGTTGCATTTGCATTAGAAAAGTTTTGTGCATATCTAATAAGTTCTCATGTAATTATTTACACTGACCATTCAGCTATCAGATACTTTATTCAAAAAAAGGATGTCAAAGCACGTCTTATCAGATGGGTTTTTCTTTTGCAGGAATTTGACTTAGAAATTAAGGATAAGAAAGGTAGTGAAAATTTGGTTATAGACCATTTGTCCCATTTACCCAATTCTTTGACTGTGAATACTCCAGTTAACGAGCATTTTTCCGATAAGCAACTCTTTACAGCATCTAGTGAACATTGGTTTGCAGATATTGTAAATTTTTTTAGTTACAAACAAGACTTTGGATCATTGGTTTTCCCAAGAGAAGAACTATTTTCACTCACAGGTTAAGTATTTCTTTTGGGATGATCCTTACCTTTTTAAATCATGCCTTAACCAAATTTCCTTTGCTTGTTGTAAGGCTTGTCCTTCTTGTTATTCTTTAGAAAAAATCAGTAGAAGGAACATGATGCCTCCCAACCCAATCCTCGTGGTTGAGATTTTTTATGTTTGGGGAATAGATTTTATGGGCCCCTTCCCTAAGTCATGTGGATATGAATATATTTTGTTGGTTGTGGACTATGTGTCCAAATAGATTGAGACTCATGCTTGTAAGACCAATGACTGTAAGGTTGTCATTCAATTCTTAAGGGAAAACATTTTTTCCCGATTTGGTACCCCTAGGGCTATCATTAGTGATAGGGAAAAGCACTTTTATAATAAGCCTTTTGAGGCCTTAGTGAAGAAGTATGGGATTACCCACAAGTTGGCTACCTCATACCACCCCCAAACCAGTGGGCAGGTAGAAGTGTCCAACAGACAGATCAAGCAAATTCTAGAGAAGACAGTTAACCCAAATCGAAAGGATTGGTCCAACTGTCTGTTGGATGCTTTGTGGGCATATAAGACTGCTTATAAGATCATACTTGATCAATCTCCATACCGTTTGGTAGACGGGAAAGTCTTCCACTTTCCTTTTTAGTTAGAGCATCGTACCTTTTGGGCGATTAAGAAATTTATTTTTGATTTTTCTACCGCAGGAGCTCATAGAGGTCTCCAACTATCTGAGTTAGAGGAATTACGAAATGATGCATATGATAGTGTAAAACTTTCCAAGGAAAAGACTAAAGCTTTTCATGATAGGCACCTTGTTAGGAAATCTTTTATGCCTGGTGATAAAGTTTTGTTGTACAATTCTAGATTGCATATCCTTCTAGGAAAAACTTCATTCTCGGTGGGAAGGTCCTTACCTTGTGCAAACAGTATTCCCCCATGGTGCTGTAGAGGTTATGAATCCATCCACTCAGAAAATTTTTAAAGTTAATAGGCACCATCTAAAGCCATTCTTTGAGTTGCCTTCAATGCATGATGCAAATGTCATGATTCTCCATGAGCCTCTTTATGATGATATTTGATCACATTTGGTAATTTCCTCTCCTTTGTCCTTCTTATTCTATTGTCTTATCATTTTTTTTTTCTACATTGAGGACATTGCACAATTTAAGTATGGGGGAGGGTTTGACTGTTTGAACTTGAGGTTACTTTTAAGAGTTTTCTGATGCTTTATACACAACCAAAAAAAAAAATTGAGATCTAGGACCCATCTTGGTACTATAATCCCTATTGAGAGGATGGTAATGAGTATAGATCTTGAAGTGGGACCTCACTTAAATGATTTAGAGATACTTGTCTTAAGGTGTAGGATCATTTGTTAGTTGGTGTCTTTGTTCTTAGGTTAGGAGTTGAAACCATATTCTTAGCATGGTATAAAAATATATTAGCATGGTATAAAAATATATGATATGGATATGCAAAAAAAATGAAAATTGGTCAAAAAGTAGAAAGCAAGTATAGAATTTTTAAGAACTAGACAGAACACTGCACCTCATGAAGTGGAGTGTTTTGATCGAATCTCTTAGGAATGAACACTTTCGAAAAGAACTTAACATCACTGTCTTTGTTAGCATATGCATAAAGTGAAGTTACTTAGTAACTTGAGTTTCTGGTGTTTGCTCCACCATGTTATTCAGGCAAAATGTAGTGGAGTATAAAGAGTTCTCTATTAAAAAAAAAAAAAAAAGATACCATTATGCCTTGTTGTTTATAATTGGTCAATGCTCCAAAACCCTAGTTTATGGTCCATACCTTATAATGTGGTTTGTCTTAGGATTTGTCGTGCTTTAAAAGATACAAAGTTCGTCCCTATTTGAGATGTGTGATTGGTCCTAAATCTAGATGGAGTATTAAAGTTCAAGTGTGGGGGTTCCTCGATTGATGTGCTCTAATTGAAAGACAGTGTGTGTTTTATAGTTATTGGAAGCTGTAATAGTAATTTTTCATGTTAATTTGAATTTTGGGTGTATATTCATTGCAAACACCCACGAGACACAACTCGTCCATTAGGGTAACTTAGGGGATTAAAGGCTTGTTGCGCATGCTAAACGCAACCGTGATTCCTACGAAAGTGACTTAGGCTTTTTCTTTCGTTTCTTTATTTATTTGTCTTACTCGAGGATGAACAAAAGTCAAGTATGGGGGAATTTGATGAGCACAATAATGTGTGAAATCTTAGGGATATAAGTATATATTTTGCCCCACTTTGGATAGAACTACTTCTGTTTTTCTTTTTTTTTTTTTTTTTTTTAGTTTCTAAATCTACAAGAGAAAGTGCTTAAAGTGAATCAAGAACCAGTCCAAGCTTGAACTAACTTGTCCAAATGTGGGACCCACTCATTGGTACTACATCATCTCTCCTACAAAATCCTGAAGATTATTCTCTTTCCTTGCCACCTCACAAGATATTGAAAATGCTCTGCAAAGATTCCTTTCTGATTTAATCAAGATTGCAAGATATTGATTAATATTGCAGAGAATGAATAGAATTTGTTAATTTTGGAAACTAATTCTCTCTTTCCTCACACAATATCTCAGAGAGTGAGGATTTTTACTAAGATTTAATTTTATTTAATTTTCTTTCTTTTCTTAAAGAAAACTTGTAGAAAAGGGGTTTTGGCTTTAATCACTTTTGTAATAGCTTTTTATTTCAATTAATGCAAGCACTCTTTTATTTTTTTCAGCCTTCTATGTTTATGATTTACGAAATTGAATTGTAATTTTGAAGTTATAGTTCTAGGCTTAGATCTAGGTGACAAGATCACGAGTCATGGAGTATCTCCTTTTCAAGTTCAGTTTTTTTTTTCAAGATTTGTTTTCTCTAGGCCTAGAAATTTCAGATTTGGTTCATTCCAGATCTAGTTTTTAGGGTTTGCAGTATCTCAAATCACCCATGCTTTCAAGTTCAAGCATTGATTCAAGTAGGTAGGCTTCTTCAATAGTCTTCTCGCCTCCCTCTCATTCCTTCTTCTGACTACCCTTTCTTCTTAATTTAGGATTTTAATTTCAGTCGTTACATTATTGCTTTCCCTTTCCCTCAAGGTTCATGGCTAGTGTATGTGTTGACTTTGCCCCTCCTAGCCATAGAACCATCATTTTATTGTTTTTATTTTAATTGTCTCCATTTCCCTAAAGCCAAGTAGAGTAATCCTTGTAAGAATGACTCTCTGGTCAAATAGGGAAGCTCATATTATAATATATCTCTCAGGCTAAGTAGAGAAACCTACTTGTGAGCCTCTCTCTAGCTTTATCCCCTTTCTTTTACTTTATATTGATTTCAGCATTTTTTTTTCTTGCGTTGGTTTTTAATTGCGTGGATTGTTTATTTTCTGTGATTTATTTATTTAATTTTAATTGAGCGGCTTACATATTTAAATTCTTAGATGACGAATAGTTAGGACATTATTTTAGATACATATGTTTAGGATGGTAGTTAGAATTAGATTACAACCATTAATCGGTTCACTTTCGCATTATTAAAATAGGCCAAAAATAAAATGACTACTCCCCCTGTGTTTGACCCGTAGCTACACTAATCCATATGTTTACGATTACATTTTAAATCCTAACAATAGTGTCGCCTCTTTCCAACCTGAGTACCTCAAATGAGCATGATTTTCTCAATAGTGCCTAATCTCATGGCCAGTTGAGTCCCAATGTTGAGCTCCAGCCAGCAATTCGAAGCTAGTTGAATCCCGAAGGTTATCCAGAAGAAATCCCAATCCTGAGTGGGTTTCTAGGGCTCCAAGACTATTGGGGTTACCAGCGACCGACCAAGGTTCCCCTCGGCAAGAACGTTATCCAAATCAGTGCGGTGTTGGAATTGAAACAGAAATTTATTAGGCGCTAGAGCCTAGGGGAGAGACATCAACGGGGAACATTGGGTTCCAAGCATTAACCACTGCCTCTGTCACCGCTTGCTTCCGGTATCATTTGCCTTCTAGAATGTAACCGACTAGAACATTGGACAATGAATTGGATGCCCTTTCAAGAAGGAAGGAATCATTTTCAGTAGCAACGTGGGGTATGTCACTAGGGACAGTCGGTGACGGTAGCAGAAGATATTGGTGTTTCTGGAAGATGGGGGTCAGGCACTATTGAGTGGGTGTGGACTAAGGAGTAATCATTATCAACAGGCGGGAGGAGAATTCCCCTCCTCATATAGCTTTCAAATGAAAGAGTGAGGACTGATGAGTTATCATTGTCAACAGGAGGGAGGAGATTTTCCCCTCCTCATATAGCTTTCAAATGAACTCAGATAGTTCCCCAGAACCACCGATTTTTCAAATACGAGTTTTCGATTGTCCTTTTAGATACCTACTCTGCAAATTATATTTTAAAAAGAGATCAATGTAATCTTCCCCGACTCATATGGCAACACATATGATCCCCAGGGCTACATGGGAGGAGCCTGGGAAATCCCTTCTATTCTTTTTTTTTTTTGGATAGAAGAAAGGAAAAAAGTTAATCTAAGAATAATACTTCCGAGGTCCGTAATTAACGAACCAAAACACTTACCTACTCAAAATTAGGATCTGTCCCATGCAAAACCACTTAACTGGTGACAAGAACAGTTCAGATTGCTCTCTTGTTACAAAGGTTCTCCATATGGGCACAAGGGTACCAAGAGTAAACTCCTCTAGACAAGCAGAACAGCATTGATACAACCATCATTCTCTGGGTTATTTGTAACTTGAGCATATTTTCCTGTAACCATCAAACCACATTAGCAGAAGAAAGAATGTAAACATAATAGGAACCAGAAAGAAGAATCTCTCACCCCACACAACTTTCCCAGCTGGAGTAACCAGACCTAGTTCACTAACATTCACCTGTAGAGTAAAAAAAAATTCATAAATCAAAGATAGGTCTTCAGGGTGGTTCAAAGGGATGAAAGCTATCAACACAACTACCAAAGTAAAGCTCTTCATATTACCTCAACGATGGTTCCCTTGGTGATAACACCCAAAGAAGTGTACATCTGACCGTTGGGATTTTTCTTAACTCCAATAATCTCTAGATTAAATGTGCACTTAAGCTCAGGGTGTGTGACATGGGCTTTGGTGAACCGCAAACCTGTCGGACGAATGAAGCGCTCATACTTTGGAGGCTTCCTTGTAAAACTAGGTCCCACGAATGTGGCCTTGGTTACCATCCTCTTCCATTGTTTTGCTGCAAAATCAAAAATGTTCAGAAACTTTCGTCAATTTTGAATAACAAAAAGATTTTATAAAGGAGATGAGAATGCCCACAAGAAAGGAGAGGAGAGTAAACACACTGACTATAAATTGCATCTCTGCTTTCATGATTTAGAATGACATGTAATTGAGTCAAAATCCATAAGTCAAACAAGAACTAAAAGAATTTCATTTTTTTTTTTTATAGGTAAAAGAATTTCAATTTCATCAAGTAGACATAACAAAAACAGGCCTGATTCATGTGTTGTCAGTAGAATGCAATAAACCAAAAACGAAACATCTGAGTTTCACTCCTAAATCACAATACCAAATATAAGTGTAGTGCTAAGTCCTTGGTGAGGATCCAGGCTTCTCATATTCTAATCAGGAATGCATCCATGTCAACCATCAAAGAGATCTCCACTATATGTAATATATCAAGCTTGAAATTTGTCTCGATGTGATTTGACTAGAAAATAGTTTCCTTCATAAAAGTTGTTTGCTTCAAACAGGCATTTTATCTCACTTAGCATTGTGCGCCTCAATCATTTGGTGGCTTAGGCACCTTGTTTGCATTTTCTACATTTGGTGACACTTTCGACTTCCAAGTTACCCACAAGGATTAAAGTATCGGCATTGGTCATTGTATCGGTCAGCCAAAATTAAGATACATATTTGAGGGTATCATATCAGGGATATGCTAAAGATATGCATATAAACGGATATGAAACACTTTTTGATACAATTTTGCATAAAAAACAAAAATTAAAAAAAAAAAAACTATATATAACACATGTATTATGCATAACCACTAAGATGGAGAGTATCACATTAAGAGACAAGTATATTCAATTGAAATTGTTCAAAATGATGAGATTTCTTACATTTTTTCTTTGTCATTGCCATTGTGATGAGTGCTATGAAGAGTGACGTGCTCGTTCATAGTCATAGCTAAGAGCTTCTTCTTGAATATGAGTGCTATGATAATGTTGTGCACTTATCGGACATAGGCATAATTTTTTATAGAACTTGTGGATTGGTTGTTTGTATGCAACATATAAAAAATTACACACATTTTGGACAAGCAAGGTGCAATAGATCTAAGAAATTTAGAAATTTTTTGAAACCCTCAATTTTTTTGGGAAAAAAGTGTGCAAATCCATTCAAATCTTGAGTTTTCTTTATATTGTGAGTCACAATCAGTTTTTATAACAATTTATAGAAACAAAAAAAAAAAAAAATGATAACTAAAGGATCATTTGACAAAAAAGCAAGACTTGAAACAACAAATTACCAAAAAATATAATGTTCTTCAACTTGAATGCCACTTTGATTTGAATCCTTGCCTAAATACTTGCTTGAATCACTTCTCCTTTGTTGTCTATCCCTAATATATGACACTCATTGCTTGAATCCTTGCCTAAATATGCTACAACCAAATTGGAAGAAAAAACCCGCTCCCAAATGAAGAATTTTGTTTCAAACAAGTGTAAAAAGCCCCTTCCAAGCCAAATGGCTCCTATATGTATCGGTATTGGCCGATACATACCGATACATATCGATACTACATGGAATTTTAACATACTCAAACATGCGTTTCGGTTTGTATCGTACGTATCGGCATGCATCGGCCAATACATACCAATATGGTACGATATGTACCGATACAGTATGATACATACCGAAACAATATGGATTTTATTTTTTCCCTAAATCGTACGGTGTGTATTGTATCGATACCGATTGATACCGATGTATATCGACCGATACGGTATGATATGCACCGGCACTTCAAACCTTGGGTATGTGTTCACAGTCATCTATAAGCTTTGAAGGATACTTCATAGATAGGGATATTAAGGTTTTAAGTATCGGTGGCATCGTACCGTATCCGCTGATACGATTCAAGAAAAAAATATAATCCATATCGTTTTGATATGTATCGTACCATATCGGTATGTATCAATCGATATACGCCAATACATACGATACATACCGAAATGCATGAGTATGTTTTTAAATTTCCATGCAATATTGGTACGTATCGATGTCGCCGATACACACCGATATGGTATGATACGTACCAACATGGTATGATACATGCTTTATATGGGTCATTTGGCTTGGGAGGGGTTTTTCACACTTGTTTGAAATAAAAATTTTCATTTGGGAGGGTTTTTTCTTCTAACTTGGTGTTAGTATATTTAGATAAAGATTCAAGCAAGGAGTAGCACATATTAGTGATAAACAACAAAGGAGAAGTGATTCAAGCAAGTATTTAGGCAAGGATTCAAATCTAAGTGGCATTCAGTTTAAATAGTCAACCTCACCAGTCACCTCTATTTCTAATTTGCAAAGAATTTGTTCCTGGAATTGTTGTTCCTTCATTGAAGGAATCTAGAATTAATACCCGGGCTGTCTTTACAGTTCATAAAGGCTCTAGCTCAGGTGGCCCCCTTGCATATAGCTATAAATAGACTCCCCTTCTGTCAGAAGACTGTGTCATAGTCCCATGCCTGCCAATTCTAATCAGAGGGCTCTTAGGCTGCTGATATAAGTTAATTACTTACCACAAGGATTTTCCCTTCTCTGGCTAATTTGGATTCCAGAAAGGACCATTAAACTTGGGGTTGCTATATCAGCACTATATATATATAGATATATATATATAGAGAGAGAGAGAGAGAGAGAGATGTGTCGTGGCTGTTGCTTGTTATTGGGTAAAGCTTTAGGCTGCCCAATTGGTTCTATCCAAGGATAAGAACTCTGATCTTGAGGCAGGTTTTAACCCCGCTTGAAACTGCGATATGGGCCAAAACCTTCGAAAACTGGTATTTTCTGGTCAAAAGTCGACATGTTATAGGTTGTTCAAAACTAGTCGAAATTGGGCAGTTCAAAACTAGTCAAAATTGATCGAAACTTGGTACTTTTCAGTCGAAACTGGTCGAATTACTGAAATATGAGAAATATTGTCGAAACCAGATTGAAACCACCTACATATTGAATTCGACCACGCATCTCGTCCCGGGCTAGCTCGAAACTAGAAAAATTTGTTTAAAACTTCAAGCTTTGACCAAGATTTAGAACTATGGTTCTATCTCTTTCCCTCTTGACTAAACTTAGGCCTGAGTTCCTCTCAGGTAAGATCCTTCCAGCCATCCCTTCTCTCTTCTTTCTGTTTAGACTTTCCAGAACCCCTGTTTTTTGAGTAATTTTTTGCTATCTTGCCTCTTCCATAACTCACTCGCTACTTGCTAGTTTAACTTCAAGTTTTCTACTTAGTTTTCAGTCGACATTCTCTTTCTTGTTGCCTCACACTATTTGACTGTTAGTTCTTCTATACTGTGAGATCTAGGTATTCTGCTCCTTTTTCTGGTCTCACTGTAGTTGTTCCATCTCAGCATCTTAACTTCTATGATTTAATTATTGCTGGCTGTGGATTAGTTACTTTGTGCAAAATCCTTCCTAAAATTTCAGCATCATCCAGATTGTCTTTGAGCTGTTATAGTTCACTTGTTTGGTTCAGTTCTACCGCTGGTTCTGTTAATGTGGAGAAAGAAGAAAATTCTTCTTAATTACAACCAAGGACAGAATTTTTATTTTATTTTTTCTAAATTATCCCAGGCCATTTAAAATATCAGATTGACCCTTTCTTCTAAAATTTATTTACAATTCTGTCCTAAGTTCTGTTTGCTTCACAAAAGGATCCTAAACTGTTCTGGATATTTACGAAGCTGTCATTGGTTGTTGAATTTGAGTTATTTATCATTTTTGTGGGCCCATAACGACCCAATCTTGGTCTCTCCAAAACATGATTGTTACATTTGCAATATATGAAAAACTATACATTTAACTTTGGTCATTGGTGTGAGAGTTTTTATTTAGATTTTCAGTTTTATAAAAGAACTTATTACAACAGGAACTAAAGGTTTTCTCTATTTACTATGATGTCCAGGTGCTTAAGAACTTGAACAGTAATTTATGATTGATCATTTCTTTATGTTCCTTGTGTTGGAGTCCAAACTCTGTGTGTGTGTATATATATATATATATATATATCTAAGAACACACTGAGGGGCATTCCATCCTGATGCCAGATAATAATGAAATGATGTCGAAATGTCACCATATACATTCAGATGGTATACTGGAATAGAATCATCCTGAAAATTCTCCACTGGCTTATAAATAAGTTCTTATTCAAAATTTGAAAATTATGACATTTATTTTTTCTTTTAGACATTGTGTTCACTTCAACTAGATTCTTATGGTCAGGTAGGGAGGACAATGTGATATGCTTTACAATCAGACATTGCCTTTGCTTCTAAGGGACTCAAAGACGCTCAACAGACTATGTACTAAATAACTTACTCATTTTCCTTTTTCTTTTCTTTTTTAATCATTGTTTCTGGTTCCTTTGTTCCAGTGTATGACTAGCTCATTCACAAATATCAAAGCATTGAGCAGAGATATATTTAGTAAATATTTTAGTACTTCAAATATGGGCTATGGAGTCTTCGTACCATTATGCTTTTTAGGGCTATGGAGACTCAGTACCATCATGCTTTTTAGTGGTCTTGGCACACACCATGTGAAATATCGATTTCCTCATCAATCCAAGGTGTTTACTTTATGGGTTCCATTTGAAAGGTCATATTGTAATGACTAATGACCTGGCCCTTTACCCTTGGCATGATCTTGTCCATTTTGGCCCATGCGCCTCATGGCTTTAAAACGCGTCATACCAAGTTAAGAAAGCCACCCTTTTATCAATAGCTCAGTTTCATTCTACCTACCTTATGTGGGACTAAAGGCATACCCCCTCAATGCCTCTTCTGTTTCTTGCCCAACCCTTAGGGCTCAACGGATCAGCGCCATTTCTTTGGCGTGACACATATGTCCCAAATAAGTTGGCTGATCAGATTCTGTTAAACCACCTATTGCTTGGATCTCTTTTGATCACCAATAATACATCAACTAGGGGTGAAACAGGGCCAGGATTTTTGAAACCCCAGACCAACCTTGAGCCCTCTTAGCTCAGCCCAAGCCCAACCCAGCCCTGAGGTTGGGCTGAGAGCCAAGCTGGCCCTTATTGACCCTGATTTTTGCCAAGGCCGGGCCCTTTTTTGGTCATTTGTATCCTTATATGCACTAAATAACGATTAAATATTCAATATCAATCATTCTTAAAAATATTGCTAACATATTATAATAAATCAAGAAAACATTGACCTACAATATATCAATAACATGTAAATACAGACACTTTAAAATGACAATTGGTTCATAAACAAACTTCAAAGTTCTTTCAAACCTCCCCCCCCCACACACACACACACCATGTAAATACAGACATTTTAAAATGAAATTGGTTCAGAAACAAACTTCAAAGTTCTTCAAACCTCTCCTAGCCCCCCCCCCCCCCCCAAAAAAAAAAAAAAAAGATTAATTAGGGTCAAGCTGGGCTGGGCTCAGTCTAAGGCTTTTGAACCCGAACTCACCGTGCAGGCTGAAAAGCTCAGTCCATGCTCAGAGTGGGCTTGGGTTCACAAGGAAAAAGTTACACCCCTAGCATCAACACTATATGAGAAATGGTTGCATATTCCTATAAAGGGAAATTGCCTTTACATGGCCCCATTTGTTGGGGTTGGGTGTGTCTTGTATTTTATGGGTCTACATAATTATGATTGAGTCTATGTTTGTAATTGGGTCTGGTTTTGGGTTCATTACATGTACAGGGGTAAAATTGTAATTGTGTGGGGATTTGGATTTTTTTTATAAGTTTCTTATATATTGTCTCTATGTGGAAAACCCTACACATAAGTAAGGGGAGATCACTTTGTGAGGTAGAGAGTTTTTATGGCATAGTGAAAAATCTCTAGTTCTCTTAGGTTGATGTAAGCATTTGCACTAAACCACATTAAATTCCTCGTGTTGTGTGTGATTGTTTGCTTGGTTTCTTCCTCTTGGTCGTGTATTCATCCCACCCAAATGGCATTAGAGCGAGGTTTGGCAGATCCTTGCAGCTTGTGTACGGGTATCTGAGGAAAGGTTGGTGCGTAAGGAGAGTAAAAGAAGGTACACGAATAGATTGTTTTTTTTTTTTTCCTCATAAGTCTGTGGACCTGATTTTCTTTTACGGCATGTGTGTTCATGTAAAAGAGGAAGAAAGAGATTGCACTGAGAAGGATAAAATTTGAAACCCATAAAGAAGAAACAGAAGGAAAGAAGACTACACGTAGTCCGAGAAGGAGGAGAATAAGTTATTCACCAAGGAAGATCTTTATAGAGGAAATAAATAGAAAAGCGAAAAGTATGAAGAATTGAAGGGAAGGAGTACTATTCGAAAAAGAAGGGTGGTAGTCATTGTCTTGTATGGTGTGTGATGTGAAGAAAATTCAAAAACTTGTGAGCCAGCTCCATACATGTTTGGATTTTGTACAGAAAATTTGATTTTGTATAAGAGGTGCAGAACGGAGGCTGAAGTTTTTTTCAGCGTTTTGGATTCAATGGAAGGGACAGATCAGGCATATTCCGTTTTGTTGGTGACGATCTTGTGGGTAGGTGCAAAGATCAATGGTAATCAGGTTCATTGAAGTTGATGGCGGGCATGGAGGGCACAAATCTGGTAAATCCGATTGTGGTGAAGGGTTCAAGGTTCTCAATAAAACGCTTCAATGGCCATAATGACTTCACCTTGTGGCAATAATATGGGAAGAATATTCTTACGCAAGAGGGGACAATCAAGGCTCTCAGGAAGAAATTGGAAAAGCTGAAGAAGATGGAGGATGAGTGGCAAGAGTTGAAGTATCTAGGAACCAACACGATCTAGTTGGATCTTGTGGAGAACACTCTTTGGGAGATCACTGGTTAGCAGATCCAAAGTAAGTCTGGGCGAAGCTAGATAGCAGGTACAAGTCTAGGTCATCGACAAATAGGATGTTTTTTAAGAAACAATTATGTAGCCTTCAGTTGTCAAAGGGATAGAAATTTGAGGTACACTTGGATGTGTTCAACAAGATATTGACGGCATTGTCAGTTTTAGATGTTAAGATCGAAGAGGAGGACAAGGCACTTCTTTGGCACCACTACCTCCATTTGATCATATTGTGACTACACTATTGTTTGGTGAGGATACTCTCAAACTTAACAAGGCTATTGCTGCTTTTTAGATGAATAAGACATGGTGAAAAAAATAACAATGAGGATGTGCTAGAGCGTAGTGCATTGGTTACAATTGGTGGTCAGGGGAGAGGCAAATCAAATGAGAGACTAGAGGAGTTTGACAAGTACAAGGGTCGCTCTAAGTCAAAAGGCTGCAAAATTGCTTGCCATTATTGCGAGGAGGAAGTTCATATAAAGAGGAATTGTCGAAGTGTAAGGACAATAAGAAAGAAGAGGATAAGGAGTGATGGAGATAAATCATCAAATGTTGTTGTGGAAGGGTTTGAGAATGATTGTTCAGGTAAGGCTTACTAAGTGGACTGTTTAGGAAACCTTTGCCATTCTTATAAACAGAAAATCCGAATATGGGATCCCTAAGTCACTGGTCACATAGGTCAAAGCAAGTGTTATGTGAATATCAGGATTATTAGATAAGTATATTTCGCATGGAGACAAAGGACATCAATCTTGTGGAGGAAAGGGGAAATTAGAGAAGGAAACACGCCCTGTTTGTTGGATGGTTACAACAACAAAATCAGAATGCACAAGTCAAAAAGATTTTTTGTCAAGGTTTCCGATGATTGGACCATCCTTATTGATAGACTAGGTACCACCATTAATGATGATTGAGCCAAGGTCTAGAAGGAATTGAAGTATCTCCATTCAATGTCTAGATTCCTAGTTTTCAATTTTTTAGGAAGTCGGACCTCTGTTTCTGTTTTATATTTTTATCTTTTGATAGGAGTTTTCAGGGATCCAGTAATACAAGTTGTCACTGAAGTTTTTGACAAGCTAAATCTCGTCTGTGTTTTTCAGATGACAGCTCTGAAGTCTGCAAACAAGGAGTTGAAAGGAATGATGAAGACTGAAGATTCAAGACATAGATGTGTGTATTTCTTATCCGTGTTTCTATCTTACATCTTAGATAGAAATTGATGAAATTGAAGAAGTGATTCTTCTTATGATAGAACATGCAAGATGAGATGATGGACCTGGTGGATGTGAGCACAGAAATTCAAGAATCTCTTGGTAGAAGCTATAATGTTCCTGATGACAGACGAGAAAGAACTCATAGGTGGTGAGTTCAATATCATACAGTATGATGATTGTGCGAATTGTTCTTCTGCCACAAAAATAAATTTTGATGAATTTCTACTGTATAAGGAAAACCCTGGGCCTTCATTTTAATTTAATCTTCCGTAGAAAAAGTTTCTGTATAATTTTATTTTGGGTTCTGTGATCAGAGCTTGATGCCTTGGAAGCTGACATGGGAATGGAGACAGAATCTGATGGGGTGCCCTCTTATCTTCAACCTGATAAGGAATCAGATGTCGAATCAGAGCTCAAATTACCTTCAGCTCCATCAGGGCATGCAGTGCCACCAGGCAGGCATAATGCCCAGGTACATTTGACCTCCATCTGTTCTGTTATTAGCTTATTAAGTTGCTACAATATATGAAGAAAAGGCTATATCTTTTTATCAATTATAGACATGACCCTCGTACAAAATTTATTTGTGAAGTCTTTGAGAAAATCAATACCCGCTATGTCTTATGTTGCAGTAGCTCCTACTTTTGGAGTTCGCTGAGGCATATAATTTGCAGACGCATCTTTCTTTTTTCCCCACCCCCCCCCCCCACCTCCTTTTCCTTTTGAGGTTTGCCTTTTTGATTTCCTTTTTCCTTTTCACTCCACAGCGCTACTGGAGCATTGGAAAGAATAGGATGATTTTTCTGTTCCTTTCGAAATCTGTGTTCAAAGGAGGGTGAGTTGCCCACAAGGCTATCGCCCCCTAAAACAGTTCTGCGACCATTTTTATTTCTAGGATTTTAATAAAAAAAATTTTTAATCTAATAAATAGATGTCCCATATTACTGTTTGGTCAAGTTATTTTTTATGATCTCTCTCCATTATTGGAAAAAAAAAAAAACTACTTGATTCTTCCTAAAATCTCTCCCTAACCACTTTCCTGTGATTCCCTACCTCCTACCATTCCAACACAACCACACTTTCTATAGAGTCTAATCTTGCACCATTCTCTCTCTCTCTCTCTCTCTCTCTCTCTTAACTTCTTCAATTGTTCCAATACACAGCTTCACTTTCTACAGATAACAATCTGAGGCTCCCTTTCTTGCCATCCAACTAACTCCTTAAATGTCTCTCATCTCTCCCCTATATTCTTTCTAGTTTTTACCACCTTAACTACTCTCCGTGTTTCTTAGGAGTATCTCTTAAAGTCTTCCATGTTTCTTACTAAGATTCTACCAGTCCTTTTAGGAGACGGACTCTCTTATACTGCTATACCACTTCTACAGAGAAACCATATTATATATTACCACTCATGTTTTAGAAGACAAGATCGTGAGAAACCTAGAATCCATTATAATTTTATGGTATGAAACAGTTGTACACTTTTCCTTTGTGAGTGGAGAATCCCCAAGAGGCAAGAGATACCCTGAGTCCCTATATACTTTCCCCCTTCTTGGTAAAGTAGAATTACAAATAAGAAAAAGGAACTTCATGTAGCCTCTAAACACTCCACCTGTGGACAATTATGGTGTCTGGCTTCAGGGCTTTTGTTATTTATTTATTTTTTGTCATTGTTACTCGTTTTATTTTTCCTATTATATCATTATTATATGGTGGGTAAGTAATGGTTTATTAAGTAGAAAAAGTAGAGTACAATGTAGTAGTCATAGTTATCAAGGCATCATCAAGGCGCCTCTAAGGCAAGACCAAGGCGTTAAGGCGGTATGGGTAGGCTAAGCCAGTCATACGCTTTATGAGTTTCACATAAGGCGACCGCCTTATGACGCCTTATAGCGCCTTGCGACCAAGGCATACACCTTTTATTTTTTTTTTTTTTTTTTTTTTTTTTTTTTTTTTAATGTATTGTATTACCATATATTCCATATCTTTGTTATGATTGGCAAGTTTATGGGAATTCTGCACACTTGAGAACTATGGGATCAAAGTCTATATAAAGTAAAAAAACCACACTTTGGTTTAACAAATCACAGATCACAAAATCCTTTTGGCTATTTTCTTCTTTGTTTGGGAGAACTAGAGCATCAATGTTCCTCCATCAATTCCAGCTTTGGCAACTCTCCTGTGACGATTCTTCCTCCGACTTGTCTTCCTCAAGCCATTCCGTCTCCGGCAATGTACTCTTTTTACTTATTTTCTTCTCTTTATTTTTCTAGTTCTCTATTACTGAACGGAGATCTCCTTCTCATCTGTTTTTTCTTCTTTCTTTCTATTCCGCTTCCCTTTATCCCTTCTTCTCTTCCTTCATTCTTCTTCTTCCCATTCCAACAAGACTACCCTTCTCTTCTTTCATTCTTTTACTTCTTTCCTGGTTTTCTTTTCCCATTCCAGCGACACTGACCTTAGTTGCAGCCCTAATTAGACTAACAGGAGTAGAAACATAGTAGATGACCTTAGGCACTCATTTTGGCATCATAGAGGTAAATATAATAAATACTTACATATTTTAACAGCCTTTTTTTCTTCATATTTATAATGTTATTTCATAGTTATATTATATGCTATGATAAAGAAGAAGTTAGTTAATTTATTCACTTTATTGATTTGCTTTTTTTATGAATATCCTGCATTGGTATGAATCTTTAACCTTTATTTAGCATATAAGTAGAATTATATAATTTTTAATATGCTATTTATGCCAAATGAAATGGTTACATAAAAAAATAAAAATAAATAAAATAAAATAAAAACTACACTAGAACGCTTTATTCGATAAGGCGACGACTTATGCCTACCCTATTATCAAAGTGCTTCGAAAGCCCCTCAACGCCTCCATCGCCTTCCCGCCTTCATAACTATGGAACCAGCATGGCACTCTTCATGACACTCATCACAATGGCAATGGCAATAGAAAAAATGTAAGAAACTTCATCATTTTGAACAATTTCAATTGAATATACTTCTCTCAGTGCAATACTCTCCATTTTAGTGTTTATGCATGATACATGTTATATATAGCTTTTTTTTAACTATTTTTTATGCAAAAGTGTATAAAGAAGTATTTCCTATCCATTTATATGTGTATCTTTAGCGTATCCTAACATATCCCTGATACAATACGATATCTTCCGATACGTATCTTAACTTTGGCTGACCGATACCGATACTTTAATCCTTGCACATACCTGCATTATAAAAATTTTGGCAGAGTCTGGAATTGCAAACTCCTACTATCACTTTTGATGCAGAGAGAAGTCCATGTGAGATGGTGATGAGTTAATTTGAAACTAGAATCCAAGAAAAACAACCAATTGATATTGGAACTAATTGAGGGCAACCCCAAACCATGTTTGCTATTGCACCATCTTGGAAGCCATAACAATTTTTAACCAATGATTATGCACATCCTCCTTCCTCAATTTCTCATCAGTTCAACCTCCGGCATCCTAGGTCCTATCCCACATTACTTTAGCCTCCTTCAGTTTCCACCATCGAACTTCTGATTTGATGCATTTGCAAGCCTTCTTTGCATGTGAGCCATAGCAATTATTAACCTAAGCCAATCTTTTCACCTACTAGAACAACTCCTATGTTGAAATTCCAACTCTAGGCTTCTTTATCTCACCACTCGTCCATCTCAACATCTGTTGTCTCAGAAATGTTTACAAATAATAACCTCCTCTATCTAACCAAGCTTGCCACCAATTTCGATTTAATTATAATTCTGACAAGGGATTTAGAAGGTTGGAGTAATCAGATAGTACAATTAGTGCACAACAAAACAGAACCCAGTCCAATGTTCAAATCTTCGAGAAAAACGGATCCACAAAGCATCTCATTGCATAAAATAAGCCCAAAAACACATACATTAAAATGAGAAAAAATATAAAACAACCTTAGACAAACAGATACCAAAATTTACAGACACGTGCAGAGTAAAATGAGAGAAAAAGATTAAACAACATTAAACACTATAAAAGATATATAAAAGATATCAAATTTACTAATCAATATAAGAATTTAAAAAAAATAATAAGAATAACATAGAAGAAACTCACTTTTCCGTTTACCAGACCTGACAACCCTAAACATCTCATCTTCAGCAACAGGTCTCACCTGTAGAAGAAAATAGCATCCCACTATAAAGTTCTCCAACAGTCAGAAATGTACTGATAAAGAAAATTTGCAATGTAAGTTGAAAATCTCTGCGCGTAAAACCAAAGACAGTTAACCACAAACATAGGCATAAAAACATTAGATTGCCCTTTTGGCAGGTGTCTAACTCCAGCATTTTTTTTTTTTTGGTTTTTTTTTTTTTTTTTTTTTTTTTTTTTTTTGGGGGGGTGGGGGTGGGGGTGGGGGAGTGGGGGAGTGGGGAGGACTAAAGTAGGGAGAAACTCAAAGAAGCACATCTGCAAATAATAATAGAGGCCCAAGGTCAAAAATTACTTACCTTAGGTAGTGGAACTTCCCATTTACCAGCTTTCTCTTTCCTCTTTTGCTTAATAGTGTTGCTAAGAACCTGCATAAACCATTGACTTCATAAATAGCATGCATGAAACTGTGAAACCAGCACAAAGAACTATCTGATTGACATGAACTACGAACCTTTGCCCTTGTTGTTGTTTCACGATCCAGAAGATAAGCAGGAACAGCTCCTTCATGAACCTCGTCATCCACCTTACGCATACTAGATGATTCTTCATGCATAGCCAGCCTGTCAAAGTAAAAAATAATTTTAGTACAAGACCAGTTGAAAGTTCGAGGGAAAACTAGTAATTGAAGAAATTTAAACCAATGTAGAGTAACATGAAATCTGTCACAATCATCTTGAACTGGTAAAAAAAAAAAGCATCTTCATTTTGAAATTCAAAAGCAAGACAATGAAATCAAAATGACGAGTAGACTATATAAAGGAGCAACTGCTAACCATGAAATACAAAAACAAGGAATTTCAAATAACATTTTAATAAAGATATGATTGTATTCTTCTACCATATACCAAACAAAGCATGAGAGCAGGCAATACTTAAATCAGATCAAAAGATGAGGATTTGTTGAAGGCTTTCAATAAATAGAGATTTGAAAATCCTTGACCATAGTTGTCACGGCATCAAATCGATCCGAGGCGATGGAGGGGTGGCTAATCGATTTGGCAATGAATCGTCCATTATGGCGTTGCCATGGCGGTTAAATCGCCCATGTGTCATTTTTTATTTTTCCTATTTTCTAAAATTTAGTATGATATTTTTTTTTTTTTCTCTATTTTCTAAAGTTATTTAGCATGCTACAAGCCTACAATATATACCCTATAACATATAAAACCAACATTAAGCAACATCAAATCATCAAAAATCAACATAGTCCTATCAAAATCACCCTGCATTTTACAAAAAAATCGACCGCCTAGTGAATCAGGCGTGACTTGGCGTCCATGGCGGTGCCATAGCGACGCCTATCAGCCAATGGCGACCGCCATTTGTGAGTCACATAAATCATAGCAGTGCCATGAACTTCTTTTTCCGCTAGGACGCCAAATCGCCGCCTTGGCGATGCCTAGGCGACGCCATGACAACTATGTCCTTGACTATAAGATAGTGTAGAGTACCAGAGTACCATAGTCGTACATGAACATACAAGGCGATGCATGCCAATACATGAGAGGGTATTTGACTAAATAAGGCTCTGAAATTTGACATGTGGCTAACATAGATCATGTCCTTTCTATTCTACAGTCAGAATGGCCACATTGTTTGTCAAATGGTGGATCATTTATGAAACCCTTCAATGGTATTGGGGACGAATGTGCAACCACAAAAAAGAAACCAAACAAACAATCACCACACAATACAAGGAATTTAACATGATTTGGCACAAATGCCCAAATCCACCTAAGAAAACCAAAAGATTTTTCCCTATGCCAAAAAAACTCTCTACACCACTCTCCACCTCACAACATGATCTCCCCTTGCTTATGTCTGGGGTTTTTTCACACAGAACCAAACCCTAAAAAAATCAAATTCCCACACAATTAAAATTTTACCCATGGTTTTGAACTTGTGGGGTTATTTTTTTGGAGCCACCACACCTCTGCCTTAGGCCTGACGAGGTCATGTTTGCAGAGGTTGAAGGGCATGCACCCTAAACTGATCTAGCAGAGTGGCCTCCCAGGCAAGAATGTTGGTAACATGAACTAGGAGATGGAATCTGTGCAATTTGGATTCTGCCTGCTTGCCATGTCGACAGAATTGTTATTTTCTATATCTGTTCTCTCTTCAGAAAGCAAATGGATCGTTTACTATTGGAGGAAGCAAAGGAAGGCTATTGAGAGTTAATGCTTTTGGATAGTCGCGTTGCTGTTGGAGCAATTGTTCATTGCTTCTTCTGCACCTTCATACAATATCCCTGCCCCTCATCCCACCTTCAACTTCATTGCTGATCGAGAGTAAGAGGGTTGGCACTTTTCCAGCCCCAAAATTGACTCAATGAATCCAAGGGGCCTCTTTTTTCTTATAAGAGGACTTACCAACACCAAATTCCTTAATGTTTACTTTCAATTTTACAAAACAAGATTTCCCTGTGAATTTCTACATCGCCTGTTCTTTGAGGATTTGGAGGTTTTAGTCGAAACTATGCTAGCATCATGGCACTCTTTCTTTGGTTGAACAAGCTTTCTCTCCCCTGTCCTGTCATTTTGGAAGTTGCATTGCCTGGTTATTGAATTAATCATGCAATGGTTCTGAATATGGATATTCAGATCTGTGATTGATGTGCAGGTCAATATGAATTGTTATTTTGGTTGGGGGGTGATAGGGGGAACACAAGATGTGGTAGTCATTAGAAGCTGGAGATGTTAAGAGGTAGAGATCTGGAGAAGTTAAAATAATTTGGTGACACACACCAGCTTGTCCTTCCTAGAGTGGCATTAGAATAATTCTCAAATTGTTTTTCCAAGAGAAAATAAAAACAACCACTGCCCATTCAAATTCAACTACTCAAGAATGTGCATGCCCCATGTAAATCACAGCAACCAGGTAGAAAATGGTTGGAAGATGATGTTGAGGGATCCAAATGCATCTCAAGTAATTTCAGAATATCAAATCAAAAAAAAAAAAAAAACCTTGACCATGAGGTCTTACGATGGTCAGCAAAAATAAGGCTAAATATTGGCGGATATGGAAAAAACAGCCCAACAGGCATAATCAATGATTCTCTGGCATGGATGTGAAGCCAAAGCAGAAACAACAGACAATGTCTTGAGGAAATTTTACAAACTTGAAGATGATAATTCGCCATGCTGTATGGTCTCACTCCTTATCCTAGGGTAAGCGGAACCCTCCCACAGTAAATACCTACTTTGACAGAGTGATGCTTTTCCAGGAAAGAAATTTTATAAGATGATATCTCAAGGGAGCCACCATTTGATACATTTGGGGGAATATTTAAAATCACCTCAGACTATTACTGAGAGATTATTGACCAGGAAGGCAGCCATGCCGGTTTTCCAGAGGGCTTTTGCATATGAGTTACCATGAGGTGTTCCTTCTGAGCCTCAAGATCAAAACAGCATAGCCATATTTTGACCCGTCTTGCCATCCATTTCTTAGACAGTTTCCAATTTTCTCATTGGCAAACAACATTGAATTAACTTTTGATGGGTTCTTCTTGGGCAACACTAGTCAGGGACATGTTCAGAAGCCATAATGGAAACATACATAAGTAATCAGGAGTCAGGACCAACTGGCACAGGGAGTTGAGTGACAGCTCCTTGTGTTCTTCCCATGCTGAAATCCACCCTCCTAGGCTTTGACAGTCCTCTATAGTTGGAGTTTGATAAATCCAGCAGCTGGTTGAGGACAACAACCTCGGGGCTCGAAGATTTGGATATTTATTCAAGTAGATAAAACAACAGGAACATCTCATTCCAGTGGACTCCATGATCTTCAAATGATATTGAGGATCAGTCAGCGAAAAGATCATTAGATAGGGGACTTCTCTACCTTCATTGCAATAAAGCTACTACTTTCAATTTTCTTGTCATAGGATTCTTCTCTTAAATCTTACTCACAAACCCACAGCAAATCATACAAGTGCACTCCCCTGTCAGTCTATGCTCGACATTTGCAGACTGCACCTCTATTAAGAGAATTCCCACAGCCTTGTGGTGCAAAGAAAATGAACTGCTACTCAACCTTTGATACAATTTTTAATTTCTACATATAGACCTCAGTTCTGCCAAGCATGGTTCTATCCGATCCCACATCAAATCCTCCAAAGCAGCTTTTTTTCTCTCTCCTTGAAACTAGAGTGCTGGAAGTAAATGCTTCCCGCATCTGCGCATCCATTGCCCCCTCCTGGTCCTTTTATCTCCAACTATAGCCATTGCCGTCGTATATGGATCCTGTGGAACCCCCTCCTCTGTTTCCCTCCTATCCTCTTCCTCCCAAGTGATCCAAATTTCCTTCTCCTCTCCCTCTGGCTCTCCTCTCTCTTTCTTCTCCGCCATCTATGCCCTCAATCGTGCCCCTAACCAGCTCGCCCTTTGAGCCGAGCTCAGATCCTTTGCCCTCTCTGTTGCTTCCCACTCCTAGGGCATTGGAGGGGATTTCAAAGTGGTCAAATCTAGTCTTGAGAAGATGGGTGGTGGCCCCATTGATTCCTCCTCTATCGATGACTTCAATTAGTGTATGGAAGAAATTGGCATGAATGATCTTCGATGGTCTAGATCAAAATTCACATGGCACAATCGCCATACTAGCTTAAATCGTGTGGCTTGCAAGCTAGACAAAGCCCTCGTCAATGAAGCTTGGCTCAATTCCTTTCACTCATCTCATTTTTGTTTTGACCTCCCTAACATCTCTGATCCCTCTCCCATGTCCCTCTTTGTGCAACATTACATCTCCTTCTGTCCTAAGCTCTTCAAATTCTTTGATATGTGGACCCTCTATCAGGGATTTCTTCCTTTGGTGTGTGATTCCTGGGCCGTCCCTGTCCACTCTTCCCCCCTCATTGTTTTTGCCAGAAAGCTAAAAAATGTGAAAGAAGCTCTCAAAAGCTGGAACACCAACACCTTTGGCAACATCTTGGCTCGTGTATTGACTTGCCAAGTCAAGTTGGACATTATTCAAGCCAGGCTCTAGCTTGATCTTCATAATCTCTCTCTCTTGCAGAGGAGGAGAAGATCGTTTCCTCGGAGCTCTATTCATAATCTCTCTCTCAAAAGCTAGAACACTCTTCCCCCCTCGTTGCTTTTGCCAAAAAGCTAAAAAATGTGAAAGGGGCTCTCAAAAGCTGGAACACCAACATCTTGGCTCGTGTCTTGACTTTGCCAAGTCAAGTTAGACAATATTCAAGCCAGGCTCCAGCTTGATCTTCATACTCTCTCTCTCTCTTGCAGATGAGGAGAAGATGGTTTCCTCGGAGCTCTATGCCCTTGTTTCCCAGGAAGAAAACTTTCTCTAGCATCTAGAATCAAGTGGCTTGAGCTGGGCAATTCCAATTCTGCCTACTTCCACTGTTCGCTCAAAGCCCGTACCAATGCCAACTCTATCCCCAAGCTTATATCTAGCAGGGGTACGGAGGTTCTGTGGCCTGATTACATCAAATCTGAGGTTGTCTCTTATTTTGATAATCTTTTCCATCATCCTCCCCCCTCTCAGTCCCCTTTACCCCTTGATCTCCTCAACAAGTTCATCCCTGACCACCTCCTCCCCTCCCTTCAGGCCATCCTCTATAATGATGAGATCCTGGCAACTGTTCTCTCCCATAATTCCAAAAAAGACCTTGGGCCTAATGGGTTCAGTATAAAACAGATGTTGACGGAACTTGGGCTTGAGTGCACTTTTTCTATGCAATTGTGGTGTGATAACCAAGCTGTAATCCATATTGCGTCAAATCCAGTGTTTCATGAGAGGACGAGACACATTGAGGTGGACTACCACTTTGTTCGAGAAAAGCTACAGCAAAGAGTTATCTCTACAAGTCATGTTCGCATAGGAGAACTTGCAGATGTTTTCACTAAATCTTTAGGGTGTGGTAGTTCTCTCCCCCGATCGAGATATCCTCTGTTTCTCCCAATAAAGATTGATTAAACCGTCAAATTTAGTGTGAAGTAGAATTATTAAGTAGATCCATTTTGGGGGGATTAATATTAATATGATCCATTAGAATAATTTATTGTTGGACCAATAAAATGAAATTTCGAGGCTCCTTTCAGAAAATACCCAATTGGTAATAAAGGTATCTTTTTTCTAAAGAGATTTGATTCGGAACTATTATATGTCCAAGGTCCAATATTGAAATCATATCAAAGGTTTTCCCTGA
>NW_024868184.1:151042-170595 GCF_013358625.1 Macadamia integrifolia
TTTTAGAACAGGTCCAAGTCAAATAGCAATGATTCGAAGCACTCCCTTTTACACTATTTCAGAAACCTAAGGACTCAATCGTATGGATATGTAAAATATGGACTATATCTGTAACAAGCTGGGCATGATATTGGTGGCTTTGAAAATCTCGGGGAGAAACTTCTAAAGCGAAGAAAGGATTACAAACTTCCTACATTCATTCCCCCAAAGGTAAAGTGAGCTTATTGAATAAATCCTACCATGGTCTAAGGAAAATTTGTGTTAATCCTCATGCTATAGTTTCTTATTGTGAATATGGTCCTTAAAGAATGAATTGCTCGGGCATAAGGTTGAGTTTAAATGAAAATGAAAGGTAATAAATGCAATCAAATTGACTACGAAGTTAAGACTTTTTGGAGTATCATATCATTTACTGTTTACGAAGGAAGATCAAATATGTTTTTGTTCATTTTCAAATATCAAATCATAGCCTAAATTTTAAAGACATAATTTCATTTTTACCAACATTCTTAACAGCTTCTATTGAAAAGGAGGGGTTTAAAACCTAGATTCAAGACAAGATAGTGATTATTAATAGTTAATAAAAATGCTAGTTTTACATGATTCTGAAGAAATTGGGAGGGGGTTTTGACTTACTCATACATTGATATACCCAACTAATAGCTGTCAAAGACCAGAAGGTTAGTTACCCTAGATAGAACATGTTCACTGACCCCGGAATCCCCAAAAATGTGAGTTGTCATGGAATAGAAGAGAAAGAAACAAAGGAAGAGAGAATATCAAAGAGGAGAAGAAGATTGTGCTCTGCCTTTGATGTAGATTCCCATGCTGGCTCCATGTATGGTTTACACTATCGAAGAAGAAGGGGACAGCAACCAGGCTGATTGAGCCAGCCCAAAGTTGGTCCAATTTTGAGTATAGATCTGGTTCAGCTTGCAGCATCAGAAACAGCCCATATGGACATCAAACCAGTTATATCTCCTTAGTATTTTGTTCTCCAGCAGCTTCCAGTAACCAATTGATGCAGTTGCACGATGGACTTAGGAAAGAAATATCTTTTGATTTGATTTTCTATTGTTTTAGAATTAATTTCTTTTTAAATTAGCTAGCTTCTAATTTTAGAATAGTTTCCATTTTCAAGTAGTTTCCATTAATTGTTTGATTTTTTCTTTATATTAGTCATGTAATAGAGAATAACTCAGTTTTTAGACTTAATGAATAGAAATTTGGTTGAAAATTCTTTTGGTTTTGAAACCATGGCTGCCGACCCCTTTTTCTCCCTCTTCGAAATCTTTTAATTCTCTTTTCTGTTATTCCCTTCCCTTTCCTCTTCAACTCCATCATCTTCCTTGTCTTTATTTCTGTTTATTACATCTAGCTGCTGCCTTGTTTCTGGCGGTAGTTGCAGTCCCAAACAAGGGCTCGATCTCTACAAATACCCACCAGACCAGTTCAAGATTTTTGGAACTCATTCCTACAAAAGAAACGACTCACCATACACAGATCTAAGACCAAGTTTGGTCTCTACCGGAAGCTCTGACTAGAAGTTCAGATCTGGTTCTGTACCTGCAATGGACTGAGTTGCAGAACAAATTAGATCCTACTGGTGGAGAGTATCACTGCTGGTTGTCACATGCATCCGATAGGGCTTGAGGTTTCGATCCTTGTCCTAAACTTGCAGATCCAGCAACTCAGTCTTGAGTGAGTTCTCTCCTTTGAAGGTCTAACTTGGGTTATCATTTTGTGTTCTATCGTGAAGAAGAAGAAAGGTTCTCCTATGGGTTTTAAATAAACAATTGCTGTTATTACAAATAAGCCCTCTAACTTTAAGTTCTTTATTAATACACCCCCTTCTTTACTAGTTTGCAGAATTACCCTTCATTCTTGGGTTTTATTTCTGTTTAACCCCACTTCTATTTTTATTTCTAGAAATGATCCTTCTCTTTGGGATTAATTCCTAATAAGTCCTTAGTCAATTATTTCACTCTATAAAGCTCCTAAATTGTACCAGAAATTTACAATATTGCCCCTAGTTTGTCTAGAGTGAACTATTTGATAATTTAGTGGGCCCTAAGCGATCCGATTTCAATCCTTGAAATCCGGATCCGCATCAAGTGGTATCAGAGCCAGGTTTTCCTGCAATTTTCTAACCATGGCAAGTCACATCACCAATGCTGAGTTGCACAAATTGTACCGCAAGTTAGCTGAGAACCAACAGAATACTGATGCTAGGCTTGAGAGGACTAAAGCCAAGTTTGATAAGTTTATGGAAGAAATGATTGCCTTTGTGAAGAGGTTCGACAAGTGAGCTGAAGACGGATCCTCTACATTACCTCCTCAGCTCAACACTTTACGGATCGAAGACACACCTCAGAGGCAGCAACTTGATCCAATTGTTCCCCAGGATGTTACCCGAAAATTTTCTGACAGAGATTATGGCATCAAAGTTGAGGTTCCCGAGTTCAGTGGTGAAAAGGGACCTGAGGAATTTCTTGACTGGCTTACCAAAGTGGAGAGAATTTTTGCGTATGTCTCTTCCAGACGTGAAGAAATGTGAACTCATCATCACCAAGTTTATTGGGTATGCATGTTCATGGTGGGATGATGTAATCCATGCAAAGTTTGTCAGAAGACTTGGACCCATTACCAATTGGGAGGTCATGAAGCAGATCCCGACTGAAAAATTTATTCCTCTTAATTGTGAAAAGGTAATGTTCCATAAATTACTTAACTTGCAACAAGGGAACAAAAATGTGGATTCCTACACCCTCGAATTCCACATACTGTCATCAAGGTGTCGACTTCAGGAGACAGACCAGCAACGGGTGATGCGATATATCAGTGGGTTAAGTACTAAGATTCAACTTGAGTTAGCTAACACTGATTTCAGGTCTATTGATGTGGCAGCAGCTCATGCCAAGACAGCTGAAGAGAAGTTCATTTATTGGAAGGGTATGCTCAAGACTTCTTCAGTTTATAGACCTCCACCACGTATGGAGGAAAAGAAGCTTGAAGCTTGCAGAGTTGAAGAGAAAAGGTCAGAGTTCAACAAGGATAGTGTTGAGGTAAAGAATATTATATGCCATAGTTGTGGCGAGAAGGGTCACTATTCCAACAAGTGTCCCAACAGGACTCGTTCTGTGAACGTAGCAGAGAAGCAGCCGACAAAGAAGAGTGAAAATGAATCTCATTTATATCCTTATCCCCTCGAGGACGATGATATTGTTGATTGTGAAGATGAGGATGTAGAAGCTCATTTAGCTAACCTTTCATCTTTTCGAATAGACTAGTTGATAAGGCTCCTCTCTTCAGACAGAAGGGTACTCTCCTGCACGGCTCCGACCCTATTGATGTTCATGCAATTGTTGATACTAGGGCAAAAGCAAATTTTATATCTGCTGAATTTGTTCGAGCACACAACCTTCCACAGAAACAGCTTTTCAAGAAGATTCACGTGCGAGGTTTTGGACCCACAGCTCAAGAAGATGCCACTGCAGTTGTTCGAGTACACTTACAGTTTGGGCCGATACAGTACCATGTCACCTGTTTGGTCACCCCATTAACACTGCGACATTCTTCTAGGGCGACCTTGGCAGCGACATGCAGGCATTCTCTATGATGGTGCACGGAACACCATCAAGGTGAAGCAAGGAGGTCGTATGTACTTAATGAGGTCACACGCATTATCAGACATGCCACGTCATCGACTAACTCCTGCTCTAGTGACACGTCAGCCTACTCTCCCTCCTCTAAGTGTTATGTTTCCATCTTCTGCTTCAAGATACGTGCCACCTCATCAGCGAGCAACTTACAAGGGTATTTTGGGAGCACGACCTAACTCGACAGAGTCAAGTTCTTTTAAGACCGGGAGAGCTAATGCAGTTGCACGATGGACTTAGGAAAGAAATATCTTTTGATTTGATTTTCTATTGTTTTAGAATTAATTTCTTTTTAAATTAGCTAGCTTCTAATTTTAGAATAATTTTCATTTTCAAGTAGTTTTCATTAATTGTTTGATTTTTTCTTTATATTAGTCATGTAATAAGAAGAATTTAGTTTTTAGACTTGATGAATAGAAATTTGGTTGAAAATTTTTTTGGTTTTGAAGCCATGGCTGCCGACCCCTTTTTCTCCCTCTTCGAAATCTTTTAATTCTCTCTTCTGTTATTCCCTTCCCTTTCCTCTTCGACTCCATCATCTTCCTTGTCTTTATTTCTGTTTATTACATCTAGCTGCTGCCCTGTTTCTGGCGGTAGTTGCAGTCCCAAACAAGGGCTCGATCTCTACAAATACCCACCAGACCAGTTCAAGATTTTTAGAACTCATTCCTACAAAAGAAACGACTCACCATACACAGATCCAAGACCAAGGTTGGTCTCTACCGGAAGCTCTGACTAGAAGTTCAGATATGGTTCTGTACCTGCGATGGACTAAGTTGCAGAACAAATTAGATCCTGCTGGTGGAGAGTATCACTGCTGGTTGTCACGTGCATCCGATAGGGCTTGAGGTTTCGATCCTTGTCCTAAACTTGCAGATCCAGCAACTCAGTCTTGAGTGAGTTCTCTCCTTTGAAGGTGATGCAGATTCTTCACCAAACTAGGCTTGTTTTATTAGGAATAAGCTTAGGGTTGGGTTGTATACGTGTTGGGCCTTCAGTCCATGTGGTTTGGAGTATATTGGGCTACTTTTATGGGTCTAAACTAGGGGTTCTAAAGTTGCATACGGGATTCAGTGATATGTTTCCTTTTTCTTTAGTGTCCTTTTTAGATGGGGTTATTTAGTTTCTAATTTTCAGTCATAAATTAGTTTCTATTTCCAATTTAGCAACTAAAGGACTTTCTATTTTGTAAGTTTCTATTTTTAGTTTTAGTAACTAGTTGAGTTTCTAATTTTTAGTTTCCTATTTCAGTTTTTGGAAACTAAAGTTAGTTTCTATTTTATGTAACCCCTATCACTGTTATAAATAAAAATTATGGCTCTTTTAATGAGCTACGATTTTTACAAACTACATGGTTGCTGCTGCTGTTTTCTCTGCGAGAGAACTTCCTTGTGTTTGATCAAGGTATTGGGTTGGTGTCGATCCGACGACTCTTTGCGGCAAGAAGTCCAAGAGGTTCATCTTCAAGTGCTCCTTTTCTCCTTCCAGGTTTTTTTTTTCAAGGAGTTTATTGCTGTTCAACAAACCAGGTATTTAAATTCCAATTCTGCCCAGATTTGCCTTAGATTTCACAATCGGCTCTCTGCTACCTGAAGCACTTCCAGCCATTGGTTTGAGCTATAATTCTGGTCAATCTTTCCTCCCTACCCAAGAGAGACTCGACCTTGGTTTGGGCTGATTCTGGCCAGCCAATTTTAAGATATTAAAATTCTCTTGAATTCTGTCCTGTAGTGACCTTACAGAACAGGAACCAGAACCGATAGGTCTGAGTTGTCCTCTTCTGTTTCTGTGGATGTTTATTCTGGTCTGTGAACTGTTAGGCTTCTATTCCTACTTCTGGTTAGGCCTATTATCTGGTTTATAGTCTGAACTCATAAATTCCAGTTTCTGGGTTCGAAATTCTGATTTACAAAAATCTGTTTCTTCCTTAATTCTGATCTGTTATATTGCTGCCTTACTTTGGCTATTTTTGGTTGTTCTTAGTTTAAAAGTTCCTGCAGTTTTGGGACTGGTTTGGTTGTCAAATCCATCCCTACATTAGAAGGTCTACCTTGGGTTATCGTTTTGTGTTCTATCGTGAAGAAGAAGAAAGGTTCTCCTATGGGTTTTAAATAAACAATTGCTGTTATTACAGATAAGCCCTCTAACTATAAGTTCTTTATTAATACACCCCCTTCTTTACTAGTTTGCAGAATTACCCTTCATTCTTGGGTTTTATTTTTGTTTGACCCCACTACTATTTTTATTTCCAGAAATGATCCTTCTCTTTGGGATTAATTCCCGATAAGTCCTTAGTCAATTATTTCACTTTATAAAGCTCCTAAATTGTATCAGAAATTTACAATATTGCCCTTAATTTGTCTAGAATGAACTATTTGATAATTTAGTGGGCCCTAAGCGATCCGATTTCAATCCTTGAAATCTGGATCTGCATCACCAATGTTACGAATGGTAACATACGAACAGTATTTTTTCTGTCTTTTTGTCTTTTTATGGTTTGACTGATCAACCATAGTTTTGAGTGATGTACAAGTCTTTCTAGAACGGTCCTAAGTTGTCTTTTTCTATTTGGTTAGTGAACAAGTTTAGTATCTTATTGCTTAAGTCAGTTTCTTTTTTGGGTTTCTTTCTATTATGCGAGTCCCTAACCTCTATTATTTAAAGAGGTATTTCTATAACACTTAAGACTTAATGAATGAATCAAGTTTACCGCCAATGTTGCTTATTCCTGAGAGAGGATTCTTCAACGGTTGATACAGCTGTGGGTGAGAGACCCAAAACTGAGGAAGTCCATCCCACCAACATCTATCCCATCTTTGTTCACTTTTCTTCCTTTGTTCGAGCTTGTGAGAGAGAGAGATATTTTGAGAGTTTATTACAAGTTGTTTGAAGACCTGACCTCTAATCCAAAAGCCATTGAAGATCAACCAAGAGGAAGAGATCAACAGCAGCTGTTTGTGACTTGGTCGACCTTGGCCAGACCTCCCAATCCAGCAGCCAACTTGCAAGGCACTTTGGAGGGTTTGAAGAGCATCCTAGGAGGACCACTCGACCAGCTTTCCTGCCCCATCTGAGCTTCCAATAGCCAACCACAGGTTTTCTCCTAAATCTGGTCCTAAGCCCTTAGTTTCTCCTATCTGTGGTGTTTGTGATTGTGATTGTGATTGGTTTCGTAAATACTTGGTGGGTGTAAATAACAAAAAAGGGGAAGAAAGAGAGATGGCAGTATCTTTGGGACTCACAACAATGCTTTTTAGTTTCCAATTCTTGTTATGTCTCTACAATAGCTAGTCTATATGTTGAATGAAGGGGGCAGTCCCAAAACTAGTTCAACGCTCAATCAATAACAACCGTTTCTTATGCTGCATCTTGTGCAAGTATCCCTCTCAAACGTTCTAACACAAACTGATTTTCATTTCATTTAAAAAAAAATTTGTCCCCTAAAGGTTAAGGGTAGATAGAGAAAAAAAAAAATGCAGTAAGAGATCAAATAATAAATGAAATCAATAAGACGCTTAAACCCATAAACCTACAGAATTGCAAGTGTACTCACGTTTTCTTCATTAAAGCCTTCTCGGCATACCGTTTCTTCGCAAACATCTTACCCTTGATTCCCAAGGCCTGATCAAACAAAAAAAATTAAGAAGTGAAAAATTGGAGAGATAAATTAAAGCAAGAAAAGATGAAGGGAAGGCAATAACACTAAGTTCAGAGACAGAAAATTAAAAAATAAAAATAAGGAATACCTTCTGAGCAATAGCTGATTGCTTGTGAACTTCACGAGCTTCCTTCTTTCGCTTTCGCTCGAAGTGATCATGGCGATAGCCATGTCGCTTGCGATGAAGGTCGATATAATCTCCTTGCGGCTAACAAAGATCGCCAAAGAGTAAGAAAAAGAACTATATGCAGCAAAGGAAACCATTAAGACAAGCATCATATCTGCACAAAAGAAAGGTAAAAGTGAATTTCACAAACCATGGTGACCTAGGAGGAGAAATTTTCTGCAGAGAAAAGAAGCAAAACCCTTGCTTCGTCGGTTGAGGGTTTTAGCAGAAGGAACTCGAAAGGAATGTACCCGAGCGGTCGAGCCTCAATGTCCGTTTCGGTTTTCTCTAGTTGTAACCCTAGTTATTAAATTCGACCGAGTTATTCGCGTTGAACAGAATTTTACCGAACCTTATTCCGATTACAACCGAGTTTTATCCGATGTAAATTTTTATTTTTTTTTTATCTTGAATAAGACAATAAACCTTTAAAAATAGTGTGACTATTATGCATTTATTATCTTAATGTTATTTTTCTTCTTTTTTTAACAGAAATCGACAAAGTTTGTCTTTCCTGAGGTAATCTTTCACACTTTTGCAAAAAAAAAAAATCTCTCACCCCATTTTGGTTTGCCTAATTCTTATAGTCGTTACTCTCTTTCTCTAGTCTTTAAGGTGAACATGTATGATGAGTGACGTGAGTCTAACTGAATTTGTGCTCAATCCCCCTTCTCAGTCTTTCTTTTTCTAATTCAATTATTTGAGTAATAGGAAATGAGTTAAAAAAAAAAAAACTAAATATAATATTTTTATTTTTAAAATTTAAAATTTGATATCATTTGTATGCTATGTACATATGATAATTGATAGATAATATGAAACAAGTATTGCAAATATTAAAAATAACATCCGAATTTTTTGTCCACTTTTTATTTTTATAAACGAATAATTCTCGAATCCGAATCCGAATCCTAATCCAAACTCGAATTTTATTATCTCCACTTTCTTTACTGATATTTTAACCAAATCGTTGAATTAATGAAACAAATTAATTCAACGGTCATGATATTGCTGACCCATTAGGGGTCGTGATGTTGCTGACCCATGGGAGAATGGAAGAATACCCGATTAGGCAACTAGGCCCCATATAGCCATGTTAGAGCAAGTCCTTTATTTTCAGGGTTTATCTCATTATCACAAGACGGGGATCACTTTGGGAAGCCTGGAACCCATCCTACTTATTTCATTCATTGGCTCCCAAAGATAAACAATGATTGTCACACCCCATTCTCACAGAACCGGGCCAGTGACCAGGTTAACACCGGTTAACCCAAACCTGCCAGGATCATCAGATACTGTATTCCACCACAGCATACACACAACTAATATAAGCTCATCAGATCAGCGGAAGACTAAGTTTTACCTGTGAATAATCCCATAATACTTGATACCCGAATTGTAATACAATAATTATATACATGTGGGCCCGAAGGCATGATATTTACACAATAAAAGTACAATTCATATATCATGTAAAGGAAATCATCAAAATAATCAAAGTACACAGCTCGGCTCGGCAACAAGGGTTAGCTGAGCATCAAGGGTTGAGCCCAGCTCAACATCACATAGTAGACCTCAGCTCGGCCTCAGAAGTGGAGCTCAGCACGGCCTCAGAACTGCTGTCCCGCAGCACTCTCACACGAGCAATCAGTGTCGTGCTCTAACTCCTCAGGGGTCCACCAGTCCTCTTTAGGAAACTCGACTGTGGGACCCACCCCGTGCTCCTTAGATGTATGACCTGCAAAATTATCTAAAAAGGGGGTACCCGTGGGATGAGCTCACTAGCTCAGTAAGTGGTAAGATGGACCACACAACAGTCCACACATCAAAACACAATCATATGCACTACATGCCATGCTATACATTTTAAATCACATCCACCTAAGCAACATTACTAAGTCTTCGGTTTTAGTGCTACTACAGCCACAATGCGCGTATACTCCGAGTACGAGCCACGAACTCTATCCCGCGATACGCCCATAGGGCTGTCGGAGAAGGCCCACCGTGAGTACTCGAAAAAGCAAAGACAATGCCGTCCACCGGCTCTCAACAGAAAAGTAAATGACTGAAATTAAAGGTGCTGACTCCAGCAATTTAAAAGCAGTACGATTGGCCCTCTTGAATATACCACCGGGGTTGCCGACTGTCCTATTGACCCGTCGGGCGTTATGTCTAACCGCCACAGTGACCCGACAACTGCGACCACTGCTTCCCCCCAAATGATAACCCAACACCTTAACCCCTGTTGGGAAGGGTCGTAGCACGGGAAGGTGAAATCCTAAACCGCATGCTCCTATATGACAATAGTACGATTGTATAGTGCCACCGCGTCCCATACCACGGGCCACCAATGCACTCGTTTCCAAGCCAACTACGGCATCTAGTCTATCAATGCATCATGCACAATGATGTCCACATTCAACATATAAACATCTCATTCAATTGGCATTTGGAAAGTAAACATAGCACACATGCATATCAATGTGAGGATGACTAATGTACATAGCATGTTCATGATGGCATGACTAGACTAGATACATTTAAATGAATGCCAAACAATGCCTTGAAACGAGGCCAAACGTCCTCTCCCCACTTACTTGTAGCGTACAAGGATTCCCGTTCGGTACGGGTGAGATCCGGTGCGAATCGGGTAGGATTTGGTGAACCTAACATAATTGAGCGGGGTTAGTACTTCACCATTTTGGAATCAAAATTAATACGATCTGATAACAAAATCATGTTTAGAACGTTAAAAGAAGGTTGCACGTCCGATTTGGGTCCAATCGGACGCAAGGATCACCTTCGGGGCCACACAGGTGGGTCAGACAGGTGGGCTGTCCACCTGTCTGACCCACCGGTCCTACCCACTGGTTTGGACCGGCGGGTAGGGGCCCGCCAGTTGGGCCAGGGGCCCCTACTAGGACCGGCGGGTAGGGTGGCCCACCGGTTAGCCTGCTGGTTGGGCCCCCCGGTTGGGCCCGAAGGCCCCTGCCCTCTCAGGTAGGTGCTCACAGGCGGGTAAGGGCCCACCGGTTCCACCCACCGGTCTTGGCGGGAAACCTGCTGTTTCTTCCCAACTTCCTCCATTCTTTGGGGATTCAAATAGGGCTTTTCCCAATCCATTCTTCACACCTTCAAGGTCTTATAGGATGGTTCTAACATAGATCTAGGCTAGATTCAAGTGATGAGAAACCATCTTACCTTCTTTGCTCAAGAACAACTTCAAACCCTCCAAATCACTTCAAACCCACAATGCTTCTTCCATCTTGTCAATACCTCTTCAAATCCTTCAAGATCAACACATAAATCACCTATTAAACTTTAGATTCATCATTTCAAAGGGGATTTACAAGATCTCAAGAACACCGGGGCACCCGAAGGTGAAACACTTGGGCGAATAAACCCCTTTTCCAATAGTTCCTGCAACTGCATCTGCAACTCCTTCAATTCAGCTAGTGTCATCCTATATGGAGCCTTAGATACTAGAGCTACTCCAGGAGTCAAATCTATGGCAAACTCCAACTCTCTATCAGGTGGTAAATGCATCAGATCATCTGGGAAAACGTTGGGAAACTCTTTCACCACCTTTACCTCTTCTAGAGGTGTAATCCTTGCATCAACATCAAGTACCGATGCTAAGTAACCCTGACATCCACTTTCTAGCAATTTTATCGCTTGAAGGGCAGAGACAGGGACCTTCCTCACCCGTTTCATTTTATCTTCTTAGTATACCAATTCTTTCCCTTCATCATCTGTCACCCTAATAAGCTTTTCAGCACACATCACATTAGCTCGATGAGCCGATAACCAATCCATACCCAGTATAACATCAAAATTCTGCATATTGAACTTAATGAGTTGTGCATCAAAGTTCTTCCCACTAATTTCCACTGGGCACGGCCCATATACTTCCTTCAACTGTGTAACTTTACCAGTAGGCATACTAACAATCATTCTGTGATCTAGGATCCTGGGTGACATCCCAAGTTTCTCTATGAATCTCTTAGATGTGAATGAATGAGTAGCTCCTGAATCGAATAAAACATAGGCTGGTATGCCTGATATGGGTAGGATACCTAGTGTAACAATGCATATAATTTCAGCAGGTCATCAATATTAATCATAATGAATTTCTTAATTTAAAATGTACCTGCTACTACTTCTGTACTGGCCTCAGCTTCCTCAGCTGACAGAGCATACATCCTTCCCTGCGGTTGATTCCCTCGAGGTAAGGGAGGTCGGTATGCAGAGGGCTGACTGGAGGGCAAGGCTGGTCTGGCTCGACAGTCTTTCGCATAATGCCCATATAAATAGCAGTTGAAGCAACGAATCTGAGACGTCGAAACTGGGGCGGGGCCCCTCTGCACTTGACCCGTTGCAGATAGAGGTCGAGGTGGCCTTGGAGCTGTAGGTGCCACACTAGTGTTCGGGCGAAAAGAGGTGGAACCCGAACCACCAACTGGTCTAGGAGGGTAGCCAGATGGCCTATAGGGCTGCCTATACATAGGCCCAGAACTGTACGATCCGCGGTATGCTTTGGAGGAATTTCCCATATCCGGAAATGGGTTTGTTCTCTTCCACAGTCCAGGGGTGAGGGACTGTTCTCCCTTTTTCTTATCCTCCATGGTCTTGGCCTTTTGCACAATCTGGCCATATTTGATCAAATCCAAGACCTCAAGTACAGACCCAATAGATGCTTTTAGGCCTTTTAGGAACCTTGTTGCCTTCTCTTCAGCTGTCCTCATATGCCTTGGGGCAAAATGGAACAAACTCTCGAATTGTTGTTGGTACTCAAGGACAGTCTTACCTCCTTGAGTTAAGGCCATGAACTCCGTCTCCTTGCGGTCTCTGAAACTGCGCGGATAATGGTTGTCCAAGAACAACTCCTTGAACTGCTCCGAAGTGGGTTCTGGATGGGCAGCCAACAATATAGGCTTGGAGGCTTACCACCAAGAATTTGCCTCCTTTTTAAGTTGCAACCCAGCACAAATGAGTTTCTGTGCGTCCGTGCACTCAAGCACCTCAAATATTTTCTCTAGTTCTTGGATCTATTGGTCCGGTTCCAGAGGATCACTCCCCACCTTAGAGAATACAGGTGGTAAGTTCCTCTTGAAGGACTCCACTACCTTTGACGTATTATTCGTCGGTGGGAAGTTAGGAGCATAAGCCGGATAGTAGGAGTATGGAGGAGGTATCCCATATTGAGGAACACCAAATGGTGGGATTGGAGGTGTACCTCCCACTTGTGGTCCCGTTCCCGACCCTACAGGTGGGTCCTGTGGAGTGAGTACCCGGGGAGGTTGACCCGGTTGAGAAAAGTCCAACTGTTGCTGAATAGCAGTCATAAATGCTTGCTGTTGCTGAAGCATTTGTTGCTGGAAAGCCTGTTGTGACTACTGAATTATAGTAGCAACATCTCCCGGTGTAATAACCTGTGGAGGGTCCGGGAGTGTAGTCATAGGTGGGTCCCCATGTGCCCCACCCTGACCAAGGGTCTCTGGAGGTAGTGGAGGTGAGGTTTGCCCCACAGAGCGGGACCTCCTGGGATTCAGTGGTCAACCGACCGGACTAGGACCCCGCGAGGTACCTCGGGCATTACTACCAAATCTAGTACGTACCATCGTATCCCTGTACCTGGAACATATCACACACCATATTGGTTAAACATCGGAGAATTGATTTCGGTACACAATTATATGTCATCACATAAGGTATTGTAGTGTATGATAGTCCACAATAAATCGTAACTTAATTTCCAAGATACAGGGCCAATGCCCCAACAGGTACGTCAATGGTCCCACTTGACCATAACACATTAATATAGGAATAATATCAATAATGAGAATCAATATAATCATGCTAGGAGGAGAGAAGGGAAAAAAAATCTTTAAAATTTTCCCCAATTTTCACAACCGGTGGGCTGCACCGGCGGGTAGGGGCCCACCGGTCGAGCCTGCCGATCCTAGTGCCTCAAACCGGCAGGTAGGGGCCCACCGGTTGGACCCACCGATCCTGCCCGTGTAAAAACACGAACAGGGCCCTACAGACCCTGTTCAGTCTTGTCTCTTCCCCAACCTTTTTCTCTTTCTTCCTCTCTTCCTTGGGCGATCTTGGAGGTCTCCTCGGCGCTTCTACTCGCGAGTCTACTCATCAACTCGGCGCTTTTGAGAAGATTCAACTCTCACTTCCAAGTAAGTTTCTTCTCCTCCTTTCTCAGAATTTTCATTTGGGGGTAAAAATGCATGTGTAGATCTTAGTCTAGGCTTTCTTCCCATATTTTTCCCCATAGAATAGTATTGCCATATGATTGTGATGCTTCTACTGTGGTCGTTTGTAGTTTATTAGGATTTTATCTCTTCATTTGGAGAAAAACCCCAATTCGTGCCCTAGGTTTCCAAATTTGGGGATTTCTTCAATTCTCGCCCCTTTTCTCCAATTGATGATTCCTTTGTGATGCATTCCACTTGATTTATGCTTAGCATGCCATAGATTTCATGAAATATCCATTGTGCTTGGAATCCCCATGTATTCCCATGAAAAACCCCCTCTTTTGTATTGGTTTCCTTGGTTTTCATCACATACTTGTATTCTGTGGACCTCCATAGTCTATTTGGGTATGTTTTTGTACATTTATGATCCCGCTACCATGGCATTTCATTCTAGACCTAGGGTTTCAAGGTTTTACTCCATTGTGAATGAGTTTGCGCATTGCAATTGAATCCTCCCATGTCATCCTTGCTGTTATTTTACTGTTTTATCATGTTTCCCCTTTGTCGCTTACCGTGCATCATATCCATAGGTTCCCTATCATTTCTAGCTTATCGCCTTTTTCCATTTTGCGAGAATTTAGGTTTTGGGCTTCCCTTTTTTTCTACTGTCATTTTCTTTTCTTTACTTACCCCACTTTCTTTTCTTCTTGCCAGGATGTCATCTTGCACCGGCAAGGGACCCTCTTCCTCTGGCGTTCGACGTAAGACTACCGCTACTAAGCGGAAAAGTGCGGAAACCAGCTCTTCAGCTCCCCGCATAGGGAGACCCGGACCTGCTCGGTCTGACCCTACAGACTATGATGAGGAGCACTTCCTTAGTGCAGAGGCAGCAGCCAACTGGCCTATTTTCCTGAAGAGGTCGGTGATGATGGAGAAGACCGTGGTAGTCGACGACTTCCACAAGGCTCAGCTTCAGGAGAGGTTCTCAACACTGGGCTGGGATTCTATCCTTCACGTAGACCGACCATGCTATGAGCAACTAGTCCGCTGGTTCTACTGCAACTTGGAGGTGTCTTATCCATACGGGGAGTTCACCATAAGCAGCTTGGTGAAGGGGATAGACATTCAGCTGACGGTGGGTACCTTAGCCAGCATCTTGGGCATATCGGCAGCTGGGCACCGATACTACAGTCCTCCCAGGAGTAAGCCTCTAGGACCATTCATGAGCCTGGAGACGCCGGACTTCATTTACGAGACTATCTGCGGCAGCAGCACCCGTCCGGAGTCCGAGACGTCCTTCTACCCCGAGGTTCGTTTATTTGCTCGGTTGGTCCAGTTCAACCTGCTCCCCAGAGGAGGTCATCGAAACCAGGTGGGTTTCATGGCGGCTTTCATCGCGTTCTACATCTACACGGCTGCAGAGGGAGGTGGCGAGCACTTATGCCTTCCGTACATCATCCTCAGGACGATGGAGCACCACACTTCCCACCCTGAGGATGGAGGATTCCCCTATGGCAGGATCCTCACTAGGATCTTCGAGTTCTTCGGGGTGGACTTGAGCGGCGAGGAGGGGAAGACTCCGGCTGATAGGTTCGATAGGAGTAACCTCCTGAGGATGGGTCTCCATACCCTCATGGATACACCCCCGAGAGCAGGAGCTCAGAGAGGTAGGGGTAGGAGGGCTGCCCCTATGGAGGATGTCCTCATGGAGGAGGAGTCCAGCGAGGAGGATGAGGACTACATTCCTCAGGATGAGGGGGATGATCTGGTGGGTGGTGACATCTTCAGGAGTCAAGAGGCCCCGGTCCTAGTTCCTCCAGAGCTGCAGCCTCACCGCATAGAGCCCCACCACCTGAGGGTGGTGCATACGACTTCGAGGGCATGATGTCCACCATGCGGGCCTTGCAGGATGGCCAAGTTCAGCTACTGAGAAGGTTGGACGAGAGTGCTTCTAGGGAGGAATGCATCCTGGAGAGGCAGGCCACTTTGGAGGATTCCTTCCTCAGGCTGGGTTAGGACTTGGACACCACGGCCAACGCTATCTCAGCAGATTTTGGCCGGCTTCAGAGGGAGGTCCAGCTAGTGAACGTGAGGTTTGACTATTACGACCACCGCCTCAAAGTCAACTCTAGGCCTTCGGCAAACGTGGTGATCATCGATGATGACAACGATGACCAGTGAGGGCTTAGCTCGCCCACACCATCTGTTCATCTATTTTTCCCCTTTTTTTTTGTGGACCTTGTATTTTTCATTTATTCTTATTCCTTGTATTTGCACTGTAACAGGAATCATTTGTGGAATAATATATTTTGATAGTGATTTTTGTGGTGAATTCATATATGGAATACTTGTGTAGTATAGTTGTGGTGTATTTTTCTTCTTGTGATCATTGTTATATCATATTATCTGTTGTTTATCAGGTATTTGTGTGTAAATTTTTGGAAGTCCCATTTTACGCCGTTATGCTGCCAAAATTTTGTCAAACTACTACTCTATAGGTTATAACACCAACTTGATTACCTTTTATCTACAATCACGTATGCCATGAATGCAGTCCCTAAATGCAACTCTCTTTATACTTTCTTTCTTTGGCTTTTAACTCCTTAAAGCTTTTCCATTAACCCAACCCCATTTCCCTATTATAGAGTCTATGGGATTCTAATGGTATGCTGTGAGTGGAGCAGAGCATCAGGCTCTGATACCACCGTTGTCACACCCCGTTCTCACAGAACTGGGCCAGTGACCGGTTAACACGGTTAACCCAAACCTGCCAAGATCATCAGATACTGTATTCCACCACAGCATACACACGACTAATATAAGCTCCTCAAATCAGCGGAAGACTAAGTTTTACCTGTGAATAATCCCATAATACTTGATACCCAAATTGTGATACAATAATTATATACATGTGGGCCCGAAGGCATGATATTTACACAATAAAAGTACAATTCATATATCAAGTATGTAAAGGAAATCATCAAAATAATCAAAGTACACAGCTCGGCTTGGCAACAAAGGCTAGAGCTCAGCTCGGCATTAAGGGTTGAGCCCAGCTCGGCAACACATAGTAGAGCTCAGCTCGGCCTCAGAAGTGGAGCTCAGCACGACCTCAAAACTGCGGTCCCACAGCACAACTCTCACATGAGCAATCAATGCCGTGCTCTAACTGCTCAGGGGTCCACCAGTCCTCTTCAGGAAACTCGACTGTGGGACCCACCCCGTGCTCCTTAGATGTATGACCTACAAAATCATCTAAAAAGAGGGTACCTGTGGGATGAGCTCACTAGCTCAGTAAGTGGTAAGATGGACCACACAGCAGTCCACACATCAAAACACAATCATATGCACTACATGCCATGCAATACATTTTAAATCACATCCACCTAAGCAACATTACTAAGTCTTTGGTTCAGTGCTACTACAGCCACAGTGCGCGTATACTCCGGGTACGAGCCGCGAACTCCATCCCGCGATACGCCCATAGGGCTGTCGGAGAAGGCCCACCGTGAGTACTCGGAAAAGTAAAGACAATGCCGTCCACCGGCTCTCAACAGAAATGTAAATGACTAAAATTAAAGGTGCTGACTCTAGTAATTTAAAAGCAGTACGATTGGCCCTCTTGAATGTATCACCGGAGTTGCCGACTGTCCTAAATGACCTGCCGGGCGTTATGTCTAACCGCCACAGTGACCCAACAACCGCGACCATTGCTTCCCCCCAAATGATAACCCAACACCTCAACCCCTGTTGGGAAGGGTCGTAGCATGGGATGGTGAAAATCCTAATACCGCATGCTCCTATATGACAACAGTACGATTGCATAGTGCCACCGTGTCCCATTCCACGGGCCACCAATGCACTCGTTTCCAAGCCGACTATGGCATCTAGTCTATCAATGCATCATGCACAATGATGTCCACATTCAACATATAAACATCTCATTCAATTGGCATTTAGAAAGTAAACATAGCACACATGCACAACAATGTGAGAAATGACTAATCTACATAGCATATTCATGATGGCATGACTAGACTAGATATAATTAAATGAATGCCAAACAATGCCTTGAAACAAGGCCAAACGTCCTCTCCCCACTTACCTATAGCGTACAAGGATTCCCGTTCGGTACGGGTGAGATCCGGTGCGAATCGGGTAGGATTTGGTGAACCTAACATAATTGAGCGGGGTTAGTACTTCACCATTTTGGAATCAAAATTAACATGATTCGATGACAAAATCATGTTTAGAACATTAAAAGAAGGTCACACGTCTGATTTGGGTCCAATCAGACATAAGGATCACCTTCGGAGCCACACAGGTGGGTCAGACAGGTGGGCTGTCTGGCCCACCGGTCCTACCCACCGGTTTGGACCGACGGGTAGGGGCCCACCAGTAGGGCCCGTCGGTTGGGCCAGGGGCCCCTGCTAGGACCGACGGGTAGGGTGGCCCACCAGTTGGCCCACCGGTTGGGCCCGCCGGTTATGCCCGAAGGCCCTTGCCCTCTCAGGTGGGTGCCCACAGGCGGGTAGGGGCCCACCGGTTCCACCCACCGGTCTTGGCGGAAAAAACACTATTTCTTCCCAACTTCCTTCATTCTTTTGGGGACTCAAATGGGGCTTTTCCCAACCCATTCTTCACACCTTCAAGGTCTTATAGGATGGTTCTAACCTAGATCTAGGTTAGATTCAAGGGATGGGAAACCATCTTACCTTCTTTGCTCAAGAACAACTTCAAACCCACAATGATTCTTCCACCTTGTCAATACCTCTTCAAATCCTTCAAGATCAACACATAAATCATCTATTAAACCTTAGATTCATCATTTCAAAGGGGATTTACATGCACCTACCATAAGGCCAGGTACGGATAAAGCAGGTATTTAGGCTTGGGTATGGTGAACGTTCAAAGAACCCAACTTTGCTTACCTCTAAATGTAGATCTAGAGTTGAAGATCACTCCTCCAGCGCCGGAATGGGAAGATCAAGCTTCGGCCCCACTGAAATCCTTCTCTTCTTCCTCTTCCTTCTCTTCCCTTCTTCTTCCCTTTCTTTTCTCTCTCCTCTTTTCTATTCTCACCAACGTACGGGTGTCATAAATGAAAAGAAAAGAAAATCCTAAATGCTATATATATAATTCCTAAATAAGTGAATGGTGCACATGGATGGGTCACTCAGGTGGGTGGGTGCACCCACCTGTCTGCCCACCTGAGGGCCAAGACTTGGGATTTTGACCGAGTTCGGGCCTGGCGCGAACCCCACCCCTGGTATACGACGTAGCATACGTATATACCTTAAAATATGGCTATAATACCTGCTTTATCTGTACATGGCCTTATGGTAGGTGCATATACACGGCTTGGGCACTCCCGTCTCTTCTGGCACTGGCTCGGACTTGTCAGGCCAGCCGGTGTTTAAGGTCACCCTTGCCATCATAGCCCATAAGGAACCCGCTCTAACTCCCTCTGGTTCGGTTCCTGCACGGTTAAACCGGTTCAACCGTGAAATCAGACCGGGTTGAAGAAGCAGGATATTACATTACCCCCCCTTCTGAAAAATTTCGTCCTCGAAATTACGTACCTGGTTGATCAAAAAGATGAGGGTACTTGGCTTGCATTTCATCCTCTACCTCCCAAGATGTTTTTTCAAGTGAATGATCAGCCCATCGCACCTTTACATAGGAAATGGAGCGGTTGCGAAGGGTTTTCACCTTCCAGTCCAAAATTTCAGCTGGCTGTTCTGTATAGGTCATATCAGCTTCTAGGTACTCTGGTTCCACGAGTAGTACATGAGATGGATCATGCACGTATCTCTTCAGCATGGATACATGGAATACATTGTGAACATCCCCAAGTGAAG